>NC_088397.1:29320179-29620179 GCF_034236695.1 Oncorhynchus nerka
TCACCTTTATTTAACCAGGTAGGCCAGTTGAGAACAAGTTCTGATTTACGACTGCGACCTGGCCAAGATAAAGCAAAGCAGTGGGACAAAAAACAACAACACAGAGTTACACATGGAATAAACAAACATGCAGTCAATAACACAATAGAAAAATCTATATACAATGTGCGCAAATGGAGTAAGTAAGGAGGTAAGGCAAGGCAGAAAATAGGCCATTTTGGCAAAGGTAGGCATAGTTCTCTGTGTGCTCTTTGGGGCAACTGTGTTAGATGGAATTTGTATCTGTGGTCCTGGCGACTGGACATTTTTTGGAACACCATTATTTTGGTCTTACTGAGATTTACTGTCAGGGCCCAGGTCTGACAGAATCTGTGCAGAATATCTATGTGCTGCTGTAGGCCCTCCTTGGTTGGTTACAGAAGTATCAGATCATCAGCAAACAGTAGACATTTGACCTCAGATTCTAGTAGGATGAGACCGGGTGCTGCAGACATTTCTCGTGCCCTCGCCAATTCGTTGATATATATGTTGAAGAGGGTGGGGCTTAAGCTGCATCCCCCTCTCACCCTAATGCACCTGTGGGAAGAAATGTGTGTTTTTTTTGCCTATTTTAACTGCATACTTGTTGTTTGTGTACATGGATTTTATAATGTGATATGTTTTTCCCCCAACACCCTTTTCCATCAATTTGTACAGCAGACCCTCATGCCAAATTGAGTCGAAGGCTTTTTTGAAATCAACAAAGCAAGAGAAGACTTCGCCTTTATTTTGGTTTGTTCGTCTGTCAATTAGGGTCTGCAGGGTGAATACGTGGTCTGTCGTACGATAATTTGGTAAAAAGAACATTTGACATTTGCTTAGTACATTGTTTTCACTGAGGAAATGTACAAGTCTACTGTTAACGATTAATGCAGAGGATTTTCTCAAGGTTGCTGTTGACGCATATCTCTATCTCTATCACTCTCTCTTATTTGCAACCCAGCCAAGACAAACACACACTAGTACCTTGTATCACAACACTAACCCAGCCAGTCAGCCATCCACCCATCCATCCATCCATCTGTCACTTCTCCCTGGGCTTCATGGACAGACCACAACACTTCACATGTAACCAGTCTCACTTATATAACAGTATGAAGCATCACGCAACACCCTACTTCTTCCAGCCAACCAAGAGGAGAACGTTTCTTTGGCTACGTCTCTATTGCCTACATAGTGCACAACGTTTTGCCAGAGCCCTATTGCCCCTGGTCAAAAGTAGTAAACACTGCACTATGTAGGGAACGGAGTGCCATTTGGGAAGCAGACAATGTTTTCTTTATGTCACTGTCTCCTCTCTACCTCCAACCTGAAGGGTGTTTTCTTTATGTCACTGAGTCTCCTCTCTACCTCCAACCTGAAGGGGGTTTTCTTTGTCACTGAGTCTCCTCTCTACCTCCAACCTGAAGGGTGTTTTCTTTATGTCACTGAGTCTCCTCTCTACCTCCAACCTGAAGGGTGTTTTCTTTATGTCACTGAGTCTCCTCTCTACCTCCAACCTGAAGGGTGTTTTCTTTATGTCACTGAGTCTCCTCTCTACCTCCAACCTGAAGGGTGTTTTCTTGTGGATGGTGGATTTGTGCCTGAAGACACTTAGCTTATGTAAACATGGCTGGGTTTCTTGATTCATCTCCATAAGGTTAGGTAAATGCTGGTGCTGTGCCAGGGGAGTGCTGCTCTGTGCTGAGGGCTGCTTGGTTTCCTACAGTACAGAGCAGAGCAGCTGGCGTCTGACTGACACTGTAGACTTGCGTCCCAAATGGCACCCTATTCCCTATTGCGTGCACTACTTTTGACCAGCTTCCCTATATATATATTATACTACTTTTGACCAAAGCTGGTCAAAAGTAGTGCACTATATAGGGAATAGGGTGCCATTTGGAATGCACTATCGCTGTAGCACCAGCTGCAGCACCAGCTGCACATAGAGCTGAGAAAGAGACAACCAAAGCTGGGGGGCTTCAAACTTCAAACCGATCTCTGGACCCGGGGACGGGGGACGGAGGGTGAGGAAGATTACTGAGAAACACCAGACACATGCTAAGACACAGGCACACACACACAAGCATGCATGCACACACTCAAGCAGGCATAAACACAGACACACACACACAACTATGTCTTACTATACTTGTGAGGACTTTTTGGAAACCGACAATTGATTCCCATTCAAAATCCCATTTTCCCTAACCCCTAACCCTAACCTTAACCCCACACACCACAGCCACAAGCTGTTCTCTACCTTACCGTCGGGCAGAAGGCATCAGCGCATGAGGTCTGATACCAACAGGCTCAGAGACAGTTTCTATCTACAAGCCATTACACTGCTGAACACTTGAACTGGACTGGACTGAACTGGACTGACCACCTGCTCTGATTCTCCACACCTTAGTACACATGTACTCACGTATACACACACACACACACACACACACACACACACACACACACACACACACACACACACACACACACACACACACACACACACACACACTCTGCCTCTGTACCCACACCCCTATTCTGCCTCTGTACCCGCACCCCTATTTTACCTCTGTACCCGCACCCCTATTCTACCTCTGTACCCGCACCCCTATTCTGCCTCTGTACCCACACCCCTATTCTGCCTCTGTACCCACACCCCTATTCTGCCTCTGCCACTCTGCCAGCCAGCCAGGCACTTAAAAGGTCGTTGAATGCTTCCATAATGGCTGTGGGTGCTTGCCAAAAAGTACAGCATGGTTTACACAAGGAACGCAGTGAGTCTGAACAAGCCGTCCATTCTGCTGCGATTTGAATTCATCAGGGCAGAGCCAAATGAATGAAGGCTGTTAGCTATGCTCTCATGCCCACGGAGACACTGGCATGGTGAGGATAACAAAACAAGGTCACGCCAGGCAGCTGATCTGGTCTGGAGGGCAACAAGTTGCCCACCCGGAGGTGCAGTAGGTCATGAGTTAATGATAGTGTGGAAGCAGACTAGAGGGACATTACAGTCCAAATGCTGTTCGACAAGAGTATAGACTACGTCTGGATAACAGCCGGGTTTACTGACGCCGTAGACAAGTCAGGTAGCCTGGCGGTTAGACCATCGGGACAGGCACCGAAAGGTCGCTGGTTTGAATACCTGAGCTGACAAGGTGAAACAACACTATGTGCCCTTGAGGAAGGCGTTTAACTATAATTTGTTCCAGGGGTTTCGTACTACTATGGCTGACCCTGTAAAAAAAACATTTCACTGCACCTATGTTGTGTATATGACATAAAATTGTCTCTCTCTACTACTGCAGTACTACCCACTTTCTAAACCCTATCCCCCCCCTTTTCTTTCTTTCTCGCTCTCTCTCTTTCGCTAAATAAACTCTTTACACACAAAGCCACTGCATCTGCCAATTACTGTCAGTCAACAGCTCCATAAGGCCTTTTGGGAAGAAAAGCAAGGCAGGCCAACCTCCGGGTGGGTTGGCCCAGCCTAAATACTGCCGCCTCCTTTAAAACCTCTACTAGTTCCTATGAGTCAGGGGGACATGCGGGGAGGGGAGAGGCCAGGAGGAGGAGGAGGAAAGGAGGCAAATGAGGCAGCTAAAATTGGATTTCGCAAAAACTATGTGAGAGAGATGCAGCTTCCCAAATGGCACCCTGTTCCCATTTAGTGTACTACTTTTGAACAGATCCATAACGGTAGTGCACTATATAGGAAACAGGGTGCTATGTGGGACGCAGCCAGAGAGTGGAAGGAAAATACAGATTGGAGAGAAGGGTTGGGGAGGTTTGTTAAGAGTGGTTGGGGCCTTAAGGGGCCGGTGGTTTGGACTGGGAGAGCTACTGGGCCTCTGGAGCTGGAGGGACCGAACATACCATTAATATGATGCTGACGTTCCCAGAAGGCAACATGGAACCTCGGGTTGACTCCCTCCCCCCTTCTCTCTCTCCCACCTCCACGCCCTGCCCTGCCCTGCCACTGGCTCGACTCCCCGAACCGTCTGGCAGCCCTCCAAACCGCCAACCCTCCATCCCTCTAACCCCCTGTCTGTCGTGAGGCCTCCGCCTGGCTCTGGCTGCCATGACTGACTCCAAACCTCCATGGAGCCACGTTAAAAAAACAACAGTCTGGTCTGTCTCAGTCCAGTTTTACAGGCTGAGAGATAAACAACAGTCTGGTCTGTCTCAGCCCAGTTTACAGGCTGAGAGATAAACAACAGTCTGGTCTGTCTCAACCCAGTTTACAGGCTGAGAGATAAACAACAGTCTGGTCTGTCTCAGCCCAGTTTACAGGCTGAGAGATAAACAACAGTCTGGTCTGTCTCAGCCCAGTTTACAGGCTGAGAGATAAACAACAGCAGCAACGACAACAACTCTCCTGCAAAGGATAGCAGAAATTCAAAACTATTAGTTTCAGTTTGAATACACACATTTTGTTTTCTGGGTTGTTACAGGCAACAGAACATGTAATAATGCAATTGACAATCTATTAGTGCAAATAAATGTGCTTCATCATTTCCTTGTTTGGACAGGTGTGCAGGTCGAGCAGAGAGTTAGTGTGTTTTACTGTACTTCTCTCTGTCTCGAACCTACCGCTCCTAGCCCAAATAACCCAGCTCAACTCTAGCATGCAATGTACACCCGCAGAACTGGGTTCAATTACTATTTGAAATGATTTCAGATACGTTATCTGTGCTTGATTGAGCTTGCCTGGCTTAATACGCTCAAGGTATTGGAAAGACTGAATCGTTGATGAACCCAGGTCTGCCCCAGCCAGGTGTGAGTTTGAGCTGGCTTCTGATAGAGTGCCAGGCAGTTTCACTCAGCGCCGCGACCAGGAAGGACACCAGTACTGCGAAAACAAAGTATGCAGAAGACATTTCGGGCCGCTGTGTGGCTGAGACGAGAGAGAGTGCGGGGCTTGTGCCAGCCCGCCAGACACATTCACATCCCAATGAGACTGTGAGAGGGGTGGGGGGGGAGATAGAGAAAGAGTGAGCAGGATAGAAAGTAGATTAAGACAGTGTGGGTGTGAGAGAAAACCCCTTAATAAACCCCCGAGGACAACAGAGCTACTCCCGGAGGTTGTGAAATCGAGAACAGGAGTACACAATGACTGGTCTAACTGAACTGCGTCGGTTCTGCTCTGCGCAGCGCCAAACACTACCGTGTTTGACAGCCATCTGCACTTGGTTTCTATAGCAGCAGTATGTGCAGGACAGTGTCGACCCACGCTTTCTCTGACAAAGCAGTTCATCACATACTGTACTTCCTCTTCTTGAGCTTCGGGCCATTTTGAAGTCACCGAAGCACGTTGTAAGAGGCTTTCAGGGCTGACGAGACTTATTGTTGTTATTGTATCATGACAGTTAAAGTAAAGGACAAGGTGTGGCTAGTTTGTTATTCTATTTTTTTTTAATTTTTAAGTGTGAGGTATTATCGCTTTTCAACATTGAGATTGTGCTCCGCTGGCTCATTCAGAAACGTGTCCTCATATTCTGTACACCTCAGGGCATGCTAACTGCATTTGAAATTAGTTGTCACAAGGGGAGTTTCTAAATATTTGTTATACTCTTTATCATTTTTTTTTGCCATGGGTAAAGTTAAAGTTCCCATAATCATCAGTGTGGCTGGTGTAGATACAGTCCTTACTGTGACGTGAGTCAGTGGGTGATTTCAGACCTTGATCAGCATAGGGGGAAAATCCACGCACGTCAAACGCTAAGCTACTTACCTCCCACAGACAGAGAAGGACCATTTCCAATTTGCAACTCTGCAAGTCTGGAACAATGGCATCACTGATTTGGATTCTCCGAAATTGTCATCAGACAAAAAATATGAAATATCGACTTTCAGGCAAAGAGAGAAGGAGGCGAAACAGAGACAATAGAAAGAGGAATTGTAGAGTATAGTGCTCAGTTGTGGTGCCAAGTGCTGCGGGGGCAGAAGGGTAAAGATGTGGTACCAGGCTGGCCCTGTGGTAAGCATGACACTCTCTCTAGTGACACTGCTGGGTAGAGGTGGCTGCATGGCCCTGTGGTAAGCATGACACTCTCTCTAGTGACGCTGCTGGGTAGAGGTGGCTGCATGGCCCTGTGGTAAGCATGACACTCTCTCTAGTGACACTGCTGGGTAGAGGTGGCAGCATGGCCCTGTGGTAAGCATGACACTCTCTCTAGTGACACTGCTGGGTAGAGGTGGCAGCATGGCCCTGTGGTAAGCATGACACTCTCTCTAGTGACACTGCTGGGTAGAGGTGGCAGCATGGCCCTGTGGTAAGCATGACACTCTCTCTAGTGACGCTGCTGGGTAGAGGTGGCAGCATGGCCCTGTGGTAAGCATGACACTCTCTCTAGTGACACTGCTGGGTAGAGGTGGCTGCATGGCCCTGTGGTAAGCATGACACTCTCTCTAGTGACACTGCTGGGTAGAGGTGGCTGCATGTCCCTGTGGTAAGCATGACACTCTCTCTAGTGACGCTGCTGGGTAGAGGTGGCAGCATGGCCCTGTGGTAAGCATGACACTCTCTCTAGTGACACTGCTGGGTAGAGGTGGCTGCATGGCCCTGTGGTAAGCATGACACTCACTCTAGTGACACTGCTGGGTAGAGGTGGCAGCATGGCCCTGTGGTAAGCATGACACTCTCTCTAGTGACACTGCTGGGTAGAGGTGGCTGCATGGCCCTGTGGTAAGCATGACACTCTCTCTAGTGACACTGCTGGGTAGAGGTGGCTGCATGGCCCTGTGGTAAGCATGACACTCTCTCTAGTGACACTGCTGGGTAGAGGTGGCTGCATGGCCCTGTGGTAAGCATGACACTCTCTCTAGTGACACTGCTGGGTAGAGGTGGCAGCATGGCCCTGTGGTAAGCATGATACTCTCTCTAGTGACACTGCTGGGTAGAGGTGGCTGCATGGCCCTGTGGTAAGCATGACACTCTCTCTAGTGACACTGCTGGGTAGAGGTGGCTGCATGGCCATGTGGTAAGCATGACACTCTCTCTAGTGACACTGCTGGGTAGAGGTGGCTGCATGGCCCTGTGGTAAGCATGACACTCTCTCTAGTGATGCTGCTGGGTAGAGGTGGCTGCATGGCCCTGTGGTAAGCATGACACTCTCTCTAGTGACACTGCTGGGTAGAGGTGGCAGCATGGCCCTGTGGTAAGCATGACACTCTCTAGTGACACTGCTGGGTAGAGGTGGCAGCATGGCCCTGTGGTAAGCATGACACTCTCTCTAGTGACGCTGCTGGGTAGAGGTGGCAGCATGGCCCTGTGGTAAGCATGACACTCTCTCTAGTGACACTGCTGGGTAGAGGTGGCTGCATGGCCCTGTGGTAAGCATGACACTCTCTCTAGTGACACTGCTGGGTAGAGGTGGCTGCATGTCCCTGTGGTAAGCATGACACTCTCTCTAGTGACGCTGCTGGGTAGAGGTGGCTGCATGGCCCTGTGGTAAGCATTACACTCTCTCTAGTGACGCTGCTGGGTAGAGGTGGCAGCATGGCCCTGTGGTAAGCATGACACTCTCTCTAGTGACACTGCTGGGTAGAGGTGGCTGCATGGCCCTGTGGTAAGCATGACACTCTCTCTAGTGACACTGCTGGGTAGAGGTGGCTCCATGGCCCTGTGGTAAGCATGACACTCTCTCTAGTGATGCTGCTGGGTAGAGGTGGCTGCATGGCCCTGTGGTAAGCATGATACTCTCTCTAGTGACACTGCTGGGTAGAGGTGGCTGCATGGCCCTGTGGTAAGCATGACACTCTCTCTAGTGACACTGCTGGGTAGAGGTGGCTGCATGGCCCTGTGGTAAGCATGACACTCTCTCTAGTGACACTGCTGGGTAGAGGTGTCTGCATGGCCCTGTGGTAAGCATGACACTCTCTCTAGTGATGCTGCTGGGTAGAGGTGGCTGCATGTCCCTGTGGTAAGCATGACACTCTCTCTAGTGATGCTGCTGGGTAGAGGTGGCTGCATGGCCCTGTGGTAAGCATGACACTCTCTCTAGTGATGCTGCTGGGTAGAGGTGGCTGCATGGCCCTGTGGTACGCATGACACTCTCTCTAGTGATGCTGCTGGGTAGAGGTGGCTGCATGGCCCTGTGGTAAGCATGACACTCTCTCTAGTGACACTTCCGCGCTTCGGTCTGCAGGTTGCATAACTTTTTCATTACATTTCATTACATTTCATTATAGTACAACGGTCTGATTTGTCTAGTCTTAGCAATTTCCTCTTAGCTAGCTACATAGTCGTCGTTGTATCAAAGATAATTGCGTAATTATCGTATTTCGTCGTCTCCTATCTGTCCAACACGTTCACCGTCTACCGTAGCACTGTAGTAACTATCACACTCAACTGAACGTCTTGATTAGTGTAGTGTTAGCTAGCTACATAGCTAGCTACATAGTTGTCTTTGCTGTCATCGTATCCAAGATAATTGTGTAGCTTAGAGTGTGGAGTCTTAGAGTGATAATTGCGTTATTATCGTATTTCGTCGCCCTCCTATCTGCCTAGCAGCTAGCCAGCTAGCATACGTTCACCGGCTACCGTAGCACTGTAGTAACTATCACACTCAACTGAACGACTTGATTAGTGTAGTGTTAGCTAGCTACATAGTTGTCTTTGCTGTCTAATTATCCAAGATAATTGTGTAGCTTAGAGTGTGGAGTCTTAGAGTGATAATTGCGTTATCGTATTTCGTCGCCCTCCTATCTGCCTAGCAGCTAGCCAGCTAGCATACGTTCACCGGCTACCGTAGCACTGTAGTAACTATCACACTCAACCGAACGACTTGATTAGTGTAGTATTAGATAGCTACATAGTTGTCTTTGCTGTCTTCGTATCCAAGATAATTGTGTAGTTTAGAGTGTGTAGTCTTAGAGTGATTATCTTAATTCACCGAGGTTAGCTAGCCAGCTATTTTGTCGTCCTTAACGTAGGAGACACTCCTAGCTAGCCAATAGCCAGCCAACGTCTACTGAATAGAACTTTCGCATTCCGCGTCGCTCCACAGGTAGTATCACTTTTTCATTTCATTTCATTACAGTCCCAACGGTGTGATTTGTTTGATCGTAGCTAGCTACATAGCCGTCTTTGTTTCAAAGATAATTGTGTAGTCTAGAGCGATTTTCTAGGTTAGCTAGCCAGCTATTGTCGTTCTCCTAACGCAACGTAACGTAACCAACACTGCTAGCTAGCCAGCTAGCTCCCGATAAGCAGCATTGTAGAAACTTCACACTCAACGGTACGACTTGATTAGGGTAGTGTCAACAACGCAGCTAGCCTACCCCAGCAGTACTCTATCATTTTAATAATTTTAGTCAATTAGATTCTTGCTACGTAAGCTTAACTTTCTGAACATTCGAGACGTGTAGTCCACTTGTCATTCCAATCTCCTCTGCATTAGCGTAGCCTCTTCTCTAGCCTGTCAACTATGTGTCTGTCTATCCCTGTTCTCTCCTCTCTGCACAGACCATACAAACGCTCCACACCGCATGGCCGCAGCCACCCTAATCTGGTGGTCCCAGCGCGCACGACCCACGTGGAGTTCCAGGTCTCCGGTAGCCTCTGGAACTGCCGATCTGCGGCCAACAAGGCAGAGTTCATCTCAGCCTATGCCTCCCTCCAGTCCCTCGACTTCTTGGCTCTGACGGAAACATGGATCACCACAGACAACACCGCTACTCCTACTGCTCTCTCTTCGTCCGCCCACGTGCTCTCGCACACCCCGAGAGCTTCTGGTCAGCGGGGTGGTGGCACCGGGATCCTCATCTCTCCCAAGTGGTCATTCTCTCTTTCTCCCCTTACCCATCTGTCTATCGCCTCCTTTGAATTCCATGCTGTCACAGTTACCAGCCCTTTCAAGCTTAACATCCTTATCATTTATCGCCCTCCAGGTTCCCTCGGAGAGTTCATCAATGAGCTTGATGCCTTGATAAGCTCCTTTCCTGAGGACGGCTCACCTCTCACAGTTCTGGGCGACTTTAACCTCCCCACGTCTACCTTTGACTCATTCCTCTCTGCCTCCTTCTTTCCACTCCTCTCCTCTTTTGACCTCACCCTCTCACCTTCCCCCCTACTCACAAGGCAGGCAATACGCTCGACCTCATCTTTACTAGATGCTGTTCCTCCACTAACCTCATTGCAACTCCCCTCCAAGTCTCCGACCACTACCTTGTATCCTTTTCCCTCTCGCTCTCATCCAACACTTCCCACACTGCCCCTACTCGGATGGTATCGCGCCGTCCCAACCTTCGCTCTCTCTCCCCCGCTACTCTCTCCTCTTCCATCCTATCATCTCTTCCCTCTGCTCAAACCTTCTCCAACCTATCTCCTGATTCTGCCTCCTCAACCCTCCTCTCCTCCCTTTCTGCATCCTTTGACTCTCTATGTCCCCTATCCTCCAGGCCGGCTCGGTCCTCCCCTCCCGCTCCGTGGCTCGACGACTCATTGCGAGCTCACAGAACAGGGCTCCGGGCAGCCGAGCGGAAATGGAGGAAAACTCGCCTCCCTGCGGACCTGACATCCTTTCACTCCCTCCTCTCTACATTTTCCTCTTCTCTCTCTGCTGCTAAAGCCACTTTCTACCACTCTAAATTCCAAGCATCTGCCTCTAACCCTAGGAAGCTCTTTGCCACCTTCTCCTCCCTCTTGAATCCTCCTCTCCCCCCTCCTCCCCTCTCTGCAGATGACTTCGTCAACCATTTTGAAAAGAAGGTCGACGACATCCGATCCTCGTTTGCTAAGTCAAACGACACCGCTGGTTCTGCTCACACTGCCCTACCCTGTGCTCTGACCTCTTTCTCCCCTCTCTCTCCAGATGACATCTCGCGTCTTGTGACGGCCGGCCGCCCAACAACCTGCCCGCTTGACCCTATCCCCTCCTCTCTTCTCCAGACCATCTCCGGTGACCTTCTCCCTTACCTCACCTCGCTCATCAACTCATCCCTGACCGCTGGCTACGTCCCTCCCGTCTTCAAGAGAGCGAGAGTTGCACCCCTTCTGAAAAAACCTACACTCGATCCCTCCGATGTCAACAACTACAGACCAGTATCCCTTCTTTCTTTTCTCTCCAAAACTCTTGAACGTGCCGTCCTTGGCCAGCTCTCCCGCTATCTCTCTCAGAATGACCTTCTTGATCCAAATCAGTCAGGTTTCAAGACTAGTCATTCAACTGAGACTGCTCTTCTCTGTATCACGGAGGCGCTCCGCACTGCTAAAGCTAACTCTCTCTCCTCTGCTCTCATCCTTCTAGACCTATCGGCTGCCTTCGATACTGTGAACCATCAGATCCTCCTCTCCACCCTCTCCGAGTTGGGCATCTCCGGCGCGGCCCACGCTTGGATTGCGTCCTACCTGACAGGTCGCTCCTACCAGGTGGCGTGGCGAGAATCTGTCTCCTCACCACGTGCTCTCACCACTGGTGTCCCCCAGGGCTCTGTTCTAGGCCCTCTCCTATTCTCGCTATACACCAAGTCACTTGGCTCTGTCATAACCTCACATGGTCTCTCCTATCATTGCTATGCAGACGACACACAATTCATTTTCTCCTTTCCCCCTTCTGACGACCAGGTGGCGAATCGCATCTCTGCATGTCTGGCAGACATATCAGTGTGGATGACGGATCATCACCTCAAGCTGAACCTCGGCAAGACGGAGCTGCTCTTCCTCCCGGGGAAGGACTGCCCGTTCCATGATCTCGCCATCACGGTTGACAACTCCATTGTGTCCTCGTCCCAGAGCGCTAAGAACCTTGGCGTGATCCTGGACAACACCCTGTCGTTCTCAAATAACATCAAGGCGGTGGCCCGTTCCTGTAGGTTCATGCTCTACAACATCCGCAGAGTACGACTCTGCCTCACACAGGAAGCGGCGCAGGTCCTAATCCAGGCACTTGTCATCTCCCGTCTGGATTACTGCAACTCGCTGTTGGCTGGGCTCCCTGCCTGTGCCATTAAACCCCTACAACTCATCCAGAACGCCGCAGCCCGTCTGGTGTTCAACCTTCCCAAGTTCTCTCACGTCACCCCGCTCCTCCGCTCTCTCCACTGGCTTCCAGTTGAAGCTCGCATCCGCTACAAGACCATGGTGCTTGCCTACGGAGCTGTGAGGGGAACGGCACCTCACTACCTCCAGGCTCTGATCAGGCCCTACACCCAAACAAGGGCACTGCGTTCATCCACCTCTGGCCTGCTCGCCTCCCTACCACTGAGGAAGTACAGTTCCCGCTCAGCCCAGTCAAAACTGTTCGCTGCTCTGGCCCCCCAATGGTGGAACAAACTCCCTCACGACGCCAGGACAGCGGAGTCAATCACCACCTTCCGGAGACACCTGAAACCCCACCTCTTTAAGGAATACCTAGGATAGGATAAAGTAATCCTTCTCCCCCTCCCCCCCTTAAAAGACCTAGATGCACTATTGTAAAGTGGCTGTTCCACTGGATGTCATAAGGTGAAAGCACCAATTTGTAAGTCGCTCTGGATAAGAGCGTCTGCTAAATTACTTAAATGTAAATGTTAAATGTGATGCTGCTGGGTAGAGGTTGCTGCATGGCCCTGTGGTAAGCATGACACTCTCTCTAGTGATGCTGCTGGGTAGAGGTGGCTGCATGGCCCTGTGGTAAGCATGACACTCTCTCTAGTGATGCTGCTGGGTAGAGGTGGCTGCATGGCCCTGTGGTAAGCATGACACTCTCTCTAGTGGCACAGGGATTTTCCCTGGTGGTGTAGTGACTCATATATTTGACTATGTTCCAACCTTCACACCGCATCAGAAAGGCCCATGCCATATTGTCTTATACAATTCTCTGATGTGCCATACTCTTTCTTATACAATACTCTGATGTGCCATACTCTTTCTTATACAATACTCTGATGTGCCATACTCTTTCTTATACAATACTCTGAAGTGCCATACTCTTTCTTATACAATACTCTGATGATGAGCCATACTCTTTCTTATACAATACTCTGATGATGAGCCATACTCTTTCTTATAAAATACTCTGATGTGCCATACTCTTTCTTATACAATACTCTAATGATGAGCCATACTCTTTCTTATAAAATACTCTGATGAGCCATACTCTTTCTTATAAAATACTCTGATGTGCCATACTCTTTCTTATACAATACTCTGATGATGAGCCATACTCTTTCTTATAAAATACTCTGATGTGCCATACTCTTTCTTATACAATACTCTAATGATGTGCCATACTCTTTCTTATACAATACTCTAATGGTGAGCCATACTCTTTCTTATACAATACTCTAATGATGAGCCATACTCTTTCTTATACAATACTATACTGATGAGCCATACTCTTTCTTATACAATACTCTAATGATGAGCCATACTCTTTCTTATACAATACTCTAATGATGAGCCATACTCTTTCTTATACAATACTCTAATGAGGAGCCATAGTCTTTCTTATACAATACTCTAATGAGGAGCCATAGTCTTTCTTATACAATACTCTAATGACAGAAGCAAGGAAACGGAAGGGGAAAAAGGCCATGTCAGGCAAATGGTCGAAAGTAGAAATAGGGATCCATATCATAGAAATAGAATCCATAGAACGGGCTTGGATTTTATTCTATGATACACATACAGCGGCTTCATCTGTAGATACACTATATAGACACACTATAGACACACTACAGACACACTATTGACACACTATATATACTGTACACTATATATACAAAAGTATGTGGACACCCCTTCAACTTAGTGGATTCGGCTATTTCAGCCACACCCGTTGCTGACAGGTGTATAAAATCGAGCACACAGCCATGCAATCTTAATAGACAAACATTGGCATTAGAATGGCCTTACTGAAGAGCTCAGTGACTTTCAATGTCAGTTGGCCTGCAGTGCTAGAGCCCCGGTCAACTGTAAAAGCTATTATTAACCTCTATGAGCAACGACGGCTCAACCGGGGTAGTGGTTGGCCACACAAGCTCACACAATGCTACCGCCGAGTGCTGAAGCGCATAAAAATCGTCTGCCCTCGGTTGCAGCACTCATTACTGCCTCTGGCAGCAACGTCAGCACAGTAACTGTTCGTCGGGAGCTTCATGAAATGGGTTTCCATGGCCGAGCAGCCGCACACAACCCTAAGACCAACATGTGTAATGCCAAGCGTCAGCTGGAGTGGTGTAAAGCTCGCCGCCATTGGACCCAGGAGCAGTGGAAACGCGTTCTCTGGAGTGATGAATCACGCTTCACCATCTGGCAGTCTGACGGACGAATCTGGGTTTGGCAGATGCCAGGAAAACGCTACCTGCCCCAATGTATAGTACCAACTGTAAGGTTTGGTGGAGGAGGAATAATGGTCTGCTGCTGTTTTTCATGGTTCGGGCGAGGCCCCTTAGGTCCAGTGAAGGGAAATATTAATGCTACAGCATACAATGACATTCTAGACGATTCTGTGCTTCCAACTCTGTGGCAACAGTTTGGGGAAGGCCCTTTCCTCTTTCAGCATGACAATGCCCCGTGCACAAAGTCCATACAGAAATTATTTGTTGAGATTGGTGTGGAAGAACTTGACTGGCCTGCACAGAGCCCTGACCTCAACCCCATCAAACATCTTTGGAATGAATTTGAACACCGACTGCGAGCCAGGCCTCATTGCCCAACATTAGTGCCGACCTCACTAATGCTCTTGTGGCTGAATGGAAACAAGTCCCCACAGAAATGTTCCAACATCTAGTGGAAGCCTTCCCAGAAGAGTGGAGGCTGTTATAGCAGCAAAGGGGAGGACCAACTCCATATTAATGCCCATGATTTTGGAATGAGATGTTTGACAAGCAGGTGTCCACATACTTTTGCCATGTAGTGTATCAATGTATTGAGAAATTCAACAGGTTGTTTATAGCTAGCCATAAAGTCAATGGGGCTGAAACAACTGTGTGTGTGTGTGTGTGTGTGTGTGTGTGTGTGTGTGTGTGTGTGTGAAGCCACAGTACTACTGCAGCTGACGCAGTGAACCAGAACACTGACCCTGCACACAGACGCGTACACACACACAGACACAGGAAAACAGGCACACGCACGCACACACACACATGCACACACACTTGTGGTGGGGGAAATTATATTGATACTTTGACTCCAAGTATCGATTTTATATATTTTTTGCTAGGTAGAGTTAGATAGCGATAGTTGGCTGTACCTGCGGCAAAACTTTTCATCCTATAGCTTGTTTTCTTTAAAAATAGTGAGCCAACATGTTTTCAGTACTATTATTTCCCCGACTCTCGTCTCTCTGCAGCAGACATATAGTGAGCAATATGTGTGGAACATCAAATCGCAGTATCAAATCGTAATGTCGTGAGAATTGCCATGCATATCAGCACCTAAATATCATGGTTATATCGTATAGTGTGGTCTCTGTCAATTCCCAGCCCTAACGCACACACATGCACACACAGGTGAGTGAGTGAAGGATCGTGGGAGATCAGCAGCTGCTTCTGAGTTGTCCAATCAGCAGCGTTTCTTTAACGATGTCACAAACACGCCTAATTACAGGGCAGTGAGAGAAAGTTTAAAAAAAAAACAACACAAGACAGACTCCCTGTATCAGATTACACAACACATTGTGTGTGTGTGTGTGTGTGTGTGTACACAACACATTAATCACAGCTAACGGTCTTGTCAAATCTAATCCATGCAACATTCCATCCTCCAAAAGCTGCATACTTACAGTATCAGTACTTATTTCCTCGCACACAGTACATGTACAGTTGAAGTCGGAAGTTTACATACACTTAGGTTGGAGTCATTAAGACTCGTTTTTCAACAACTCCACAAATTTCTTGTTAACAAACTATAGTTTTGGCAAGTCGGTTAGGACATCTACTTCATGCATGACACAAGTCATGTTTCCAACAATTGTTTACAGAAATGTTATTTCACTTATAATTCACTGTATCACAATTCCAGTGGGTCAGAAGTTTACATACACTAAGTTGACTGTGCCTTTAAACAGCTTGGAAAATTCCAGAAAATGTGGTCATGGCTTTAGAAGCTTCTGATAGGATAATTGACATCCTTTGAGTCAATTGGAGGTGTACCTGTGGATGTATTTCAAGGCCTACCTTCAAACTCATTGCCTCTTTGCTTGACATCATGTGAAAATCAAAAGATATCAGTCAAGACCTCAGAATTAAAATTGTAGACCTCCACAAGTCTGGTTCATCCTTGGGAGCAATTTCCAAACGCCTGAAGGTACCACGTTCATCTGTACAAACAATAGTATAAACACCATGGGACCACACAGCCGTCACACTGCTCAGGAAGGAGACACGTTCTGTCTCCTAGAGATGAATGTACTTTGGTGCGAAAATTGCAAATCAATCCCAAATCAATCCCAGAACCCAATGAAAACCTTGTGTTTCTAGGTCAAACATTTTGTGGCATTTCAGTCTTCTGTGATGTATATAAGTGTAATATTGGGATGCAAACTCAAAATGTATTACATTTCAACTCTATATCTGACATGGTATAGCTGACTTCTTTGTTTGAGCCCAGGACCATGTGTGTGAGGTGTATACTTTTGTTTCAATGTAGGTGTGTTTAAGACCACCAAGAATGACTCCGCGTGACCCTGATTTAGCCCACAAAGGTTAAGTCACAAACTTGGTCATCCAACAACCGTTTGCAGATGGCCATTCGTCAATTCTATGACAATGTCACATAGACATAACCAATGACATGTGACCCAATCTACCATTGGCCTCATAGGTTGCACTCTGTGAGTGATTGTGTTTTTAGACATGACTGAACTGTTCAATCTTAGAAAAAAGGGGTCCCTAAAAGGTTCCTCGGCTGTCCCCATTGGAGAACCCTTTTTGGATCCTGCTAGAACCCTTTTGGGTTCCATGTAGAAACCTTTGTGGGAAAATGGTTCTACATGGAACCCAAAAGGGTTCTACCTGGAACGAAAAGGGTTCCACCTAGTACGAAAAAGTGTTCTACAAAGGGTTCTCCTACGGGGACAGCCGAAGAACACTTTTAGGTTCTCGATAGCATCTTTTTTTTTTTAAAGAGTGTAGGCATCTCACGCCTCTCCTTTCGAAAGACCATCATATAATAATAATGTACAACATTTAGGCCGACACTTTTATCCAAACCGGCTTAGAGTCATGCATGCATACATTTTACATAGTGGCACCGGCAGGAATCGAACCCACAACCCTTGCAAGTGCCATGCTATACCAACTGAGCCACACATGACTTCATGAGGCCTTCTTGCTCCAGATTCCCAGACATTCAAATCCAGCCTGCTTTAAATACAGTGTGGGAATGCAAATAGAAGTCTACATACTGCACATTCTACCCTTCCTCCCCCGTTCTTTCCCCGGGTCTCCTCTCAGGGAAGAAGGAAGTGAATGTGATCTAACAGGCTGGGTTGTTTTTAGCAGCTAGGCCCTAATCGCCCTCCCATCCACCCACCCACCCTTGTCTTCTTGGAGCAGAGTTCCATATTATGGAAATTAGAAGTGATGCCTTGAAGTGATGATTCCAATCGAAAGCGGAGGAAGAGGATGAGAAAGAGGAAGAAAGAGACAGAGAGAGAGAGAGGAATATGAAGGGAACTAGAGAGAGAAAGAGAGAAGAAGAGATAAAGAGATATAACCTGAGTTGCAGACTGCTTTTGCATGCCACAATGACTGGAGGGGAAGTGCGTCCACGTGTGTGACTACACTCTGTGTGTGTGTGTGTGCACGTGTGCGTGGGGTGTGTGTGTTCGCCACACAACAGGTTGCCATGGTGGCGGAGGGAGCTATGGAAAATTATTGTTGGCTATTGACTAATGAAGCAGCTGCTGGGATGTTTATTCCGTTCCTGGATGACTGGCCTCACCCCTTCCCCCTCTCCTCTCCTCCACTTCCCTCTCTCCTCTCCTCCACTTCACCCTCTCCTCTCCTCCACTTCCCCCTTTCCTACATTTCACCCTCTCCTCTCCACCACTTCCCCCTCTCCTCTCCTCCACTTCCCCCTCTCCTCTCCTCCACTTCCCCCTCTCCTCTCCTCCACTTCACCCTCTCCTCTCCTCCACTTCACCCTCTCCTACACTTCACCCTCTCCTCTCCTCCACTTCCCCCTCTCCTCTCCTCCACTTCCCCCTCTCCTCTCCTCCACTTCCCCCTCTCCTCTCCTCTACTTCCTCCTCACCTCTCCTCCACTTCACCCTCTCCTCCACTTCCCCCTCTCCTCTCCTCCACTTCCCCCTCTCCTCTCCTCCACTTCCTCCTCTCCTCTCCTCCACTTCACCCTCTCCTCCTTCCCCCCTCTCCTCTCCTCTCCTCTCCTCCTCTCCTCTCCTCCTCTCTTCCCCTCCTCTCCTCCACTTCCTCCTCTCCTCTCCTCCACTTCCTCACCTCTCCTCTCCTCCACTTCACCCTCTCCTCTCCTCCACTTCACTCTCACCTCTCCTCTCCCTCCACTTCCCCCTCTCCTCTCCTCCACTCTCACCTCTCCTCCACCCCCCCCATATCCACTTCCCCCTCTCCTCTCCTCCACTCTCACCTCTCCTCCACTCCCCCCATCTCTACTTCCCCCTCTCCTCTCTTCTCCTATGACCGTGTGCGTGCGCGTGTGTTATACGTTTACAAAGGCGTACCTGTTGTTACAGGGAACGGAACCAAATGAGAGCACCAAGGACATAAAAACAAGATATTCAAAAAATACAATTAGTTCATCAAAAGACTTGGAGGAAAAATATTACGTTTCATATCATCAAATGTGACTTTTCTAACCGCCTCAATGGGTTGATGATGAAACAGACCGCACGTATCCGTCTCCGTTTCCACGAACAATAAAGTTGTATGTGGTGCTACGTACCAAAGGATGATGCATCACAGGCCGCTATGTTAAACAGACATAGATCACAGCAACTCTCCCATGTCTCCATGGACACACATGTACCTCATTAACTAGAGTCTTTGGTCAGACCACAATGGCCTTTCCTCCTTACACTGGGCTAAATACATATGGTAATACATTACTTGCACAAGTCTAAATCACTTGGACAGACATCACATAAGGCAGTGGATCGCATGACTACTCGACGGGATGGGATGGTCTCCATGCATAAGAAATAGCTAGCAGTTATTGTTTTTAAACCCTTATTATACCGGGTAAGTTGACTGAGTACACGTTCTCATTTACAGCAACGACCTGGGGGAATAGTTACAGGGGAGAAGAGGGGAGAGGAATGAGCCAGTTGTAAGCTAGGGATGATTAGGTGACCGTGATTGTATGAGGGCCAGATTGGGAATTTAGCCAAGACACCGGGTTTAACACCCCTACTCTTACGATAAGTGCCATGGGATCTTCAGTGACCACAGAGAGTCAGGACACCCAATTAACATCCCATCCGAAAGACAGCATCCTACACAGGGCAATGTCCCCAATCACTGCCCTGGGGCTTTTTAAAATGTATTTTTATACCGGAGGAAAGGGGGCCCTCCTACTGGCCCTCCAACATCCCTTCCAGCAGCATCTGGTCTCCCATCCAGGGACCGACCCTGCTTAGCAAGCCAGCAGTGGGATGTAGGGTGGTATGCTGCTGGTTTTCCATTCATTCAGCACTTTAGAAACAGAGGAGAATAAAAGAAGAGGAGAATACACAGTGAGGAAACCACTTAGATTTGAAAGTGAAATAAAACCCCGGCGAGCAGTGAGCGCACATCTGGAGGTGCACGATTACTCCGACACAGCCTCGCCTCCACAGTCAAGTCCGTGCCAAAGAGTCATGTTTGTTTTTGCTCCGAGGGAAGAAGCGAGAGAGAGGCAGAGAGAGAAAGTGAGAAGGAAGTGAAGAGAGAAGAGGGTTGATGAGGAGTGAGGTGAAAAGAAGGAAGAATTAAAGAGAGTAATAGATGAACGATAGGTGAAGCGAGAGTCGGAGGGGGGGGGGGGGGGGGGATAGAAAATAAAACGTGCCAGATATGCAGTGGGGATATTATCTTAATCTGAAGACGTTTAGTTTCAGTAGAGCCAGACTACAGATTTTTCCTTGCACGCAGGATCTTGGGAAGTAGTGTATACAATGTGCAGTCAGAGATAAAGGAACCAATGGTTTGGGGGACGATGCACTCACAACACAGCCAGAGAAATGTATCCTGACTCCCCCTAACCACTTCCCCTGCCTCCAACCTCCTTCCCTCGCTCTCTTCATTTCTGACTGTTTATTTCACTTTTGTTTATTATCTATTTCACTTACTTTGGCAATGTAAACATATATTTCCCATGCCAATGAGAGAGAGGGAGAGAGGGAGAGAGAGAGAGTGAGAAAGCGAGAGAGAGAGAGAGAGAGAAAGAGAGAGAGAGAGAGAGAGAGAGAAAGAGAGAGAAAGAGAGAAAGAGAGAGAGAGAGAAAAAGAGAGAGAAAGAGAGAAAGAGAGAGAGAGAAACAACCCTACTCTCCACCAGTCCAACGCCTGATCCATATCTACAGGCGCCTTTGTGGCGGTGAACTGTTTGTTTTTGCTCTGAGTTTTGCATACAGTAAGTGACTGGAGAAAAAACCAACCACACGTCATGGAGGTGACTGATTGACTGTGTTCAACAGCACGGGGTAGAGAGAACCACACCAGTTTCATTTCACTAGGAACTGCTACACATTGCACAAAAGATAACCTATTTATACTTTATGCACACACAGTGTAAGTACAAAGCTAGGCATACTGTAAAAGTATGCTAACCAAGTGAACAGTACGCTAACCAATCCATGAATCACATACAGCATGTTTAACAACATGCAATCTGCATAATAACAACTATTCACACCAATTTAGACATACAGTCAAATGTATTCAAGGACCAGTCCGCAATATATTTCCTGTTGCTTCAAGAATGCAACGCATAACACATTCCCCAAATGGTTTGTTTGGCCTTTCTAAATTGCTCTCCCTAAAAATAATCACGAGTCTAAATATGTTTCTACTCTGGCTTACAATTGTGGAACAGCTGTTCATTTATTGATTCAAGACGATTCCGTCTCTCGGCTGCCGCATGAATTAGCAGTAAAAAAGAAAGAGACAGCGATACATCCAAAATGTCACCCTATTCCCTATATAGTACACTACTTTTGACCAGGGCCCATAGGGGACGCAAACGGAATGTAATTAACACCAGCGATAAGCTTCACTCTGTTGCAAGAGGAGCACAGGGGGTCGATACCTCATGTCCTGTAGTAATACAGAACAGAGAACGAGGGAGGAGAGGAGGAGGGGAGGTAGAGAAGGAGATGCTGCTTATTTCTAGACCCCAGTTTTTGTCTTTTAACTTTGAATGATTCCATGCCTTGCCTTTCTTCTCCGGCGGCGCAGGGTATCCTGTTTACATACTTGGGGCTGTACTTGAAAGCGGGGCCTGCGCCTTCCCCGCACAGACATGTTGGAGAACTGCTCGCACTAGCCCGTCTCCGCGCCCGCCCGCCGGGCCCGCCGCAGGCAAAAGCGAAACAAAATGGAGGGTTTGTGTAATCGCTGCATAATGGAGCGAAGCACCGTTAACCCCGTCCGGTCTGGTTGCGGTATGATAGGCTAGACTTGACTTCACTGTAAGGCACATGTTCACAGGGTATGTCTTTGTTCAAAAGATCATTATCAGTTAGAGAGAATCAAATATCCTGTATGTAGGAAGTCTTAATCAATGCAGGAAATGAAGACGTGTACATTATTGATGAGTCACTAAAGCCCAGTAGTCATGAGCCTTCGTAGATAGTCTAGTCATTTAGCAGATGCTCTTATCCAGAGCAACTTTTTCATACTGGTCCCCCGCGGGAATTGATCCCACAAGCTCGGTGTTACAAGAGCCATGCTCTACTAACTAAACTACACGGTGCCACAGACGATTGGTGTTCACCACTGGGGTGAGAGAGAGGTTGAGATGAGGTTATGGTTGTTGGTTAGGGTTTAAGGTTTGGGTTTTGGTTTGGCCTGGTTAATGGTTTACCTTGAGCGGTTATGCAGAAATACACACACACACACACACACACACACACACACACACACACACACACACACACACACACACACACACACACACACAACACACACACACACACACTAATGCCATGTCTGCAGGCCGACCTGGGCATGGCTTTGGCTGCTTATGTGTCATGACATCTTCATGTACCACTCATTCTTGTCCAACTTGTTGTAGCCTGTTACACTTACCCGTATAAGGGTTGAAAATCGCCGACTTGGGTACTGATAAGCGCTTATATTGGAATGCAGTTGCTGTACAGTGACATGCTACACATGACATCCCAGCTCTGTGCTTCACAGTGCCGTATGTGTTTTGAACTGAACTTGAGCACAGCACGTGACAGGAAGTTGCCCCCATGCCTCCTGCTAATTGGGCAACTTTTGCTAATGTTTTGCTCTCTGAGTGAGGGGAAATGCTGCAAATGAAGAGGACTCAATGTATTTGAAAAGATGAGACGTTGAGGATTACCGTAAATATCGCTTTGATGTCATACAAGCAAACCAAACATCAGTTCAAAGGTGAACATCACATGCCATATCACAAAATGTACGATAACAACTTCCCCATAACCTCCAAACTAGTCCCTTATAGTTGGTACCACGCTTATGCATATTTCTTTTGTAAGAACAGTTTCAATTTAGCCCATATAGGCCAGTTCCCACAAGTGTAAAGGGTTTAACGTGTCTGTTTTCATCTTGGTATCAAACGACAAAAGAAAAGGATTCATCATCTCCAATATACTACAACACAGATCTGAGTAACGTCCCAAATGACACCACGCGGTAGACTACGTAGGGAATAGGGTGCCATTTGAACCGCGGGAATAAATTGGATATGCCTCTGGGTAATGCAATGGTCTCGTTATAGGAGGTTTTTTGGGGGGGGGATTTGGATTTGGATCCCCATATCATCCCGTAACCACAGCCAGCGGACGCCTGCACCAATCAACAGGGGCTAAAGTAACTGAGTGATAAAACGCTGGCGACAGTTTGTCTCAACATCAAGACCAGCCAACCAGGCCCATGGACACTCCTGCCTCATTCTATGCCACTGGATCTGTCCTTCTAGACCCCTGTCATTTGACAGGTGGTGGCAGTGGTGCTCAGTGCGTCAAGCCGAGCGACGACGCAGCAGCTAAAATAAGACCTGCGATATCTCTCTCTCTCTCGCCCTCCCTGCCGCCACATCACAGCAACACCATGAAAACATGCTGAAAAGGGCCTCCTGGATTTCTGACATCAACACCCTGTGTTGACTTGTGTGTGTGCATGCGTGTGTGTGTCCTTGAGGTTCGCTGACAGACAAGGGCACCTCGTCTGTGTGTCCCCAGCGCTAATACAGGAGACCTTGAGAGGCAGAGAGAACTGATTGAGAGACCCCCCCCCCCCCCCACACACACACCTCTTCCTCGCCCCCAGCCCCAGCTCCACTGACAGACCCCGGGCCCTGCTCTCACGCAAGCATGCCTCCCCTGGGGGCCAAAAGGAAAGAGAGCCCTATCTCTTCCTGTGTGCCTCGACAACCCACAACACAGTACGACTAGGACTAGGGGGGGGGGGGGGGAGTGGATAGCAGACAAGACCGGGTGCTCAGCAGGGAGGAAGCGATGGCCAGAGCCAAAGCCTCTCTCTGGGAAAACAGGTATTCTATGCGTCTGTCACTTCTTACATTGCACATATTGCAGCTGCTGGAGTTATTCTCTCTACTTCAAGTTTGCCTCAAGTGTGCTTGCTTTACACAACTCTTGCCAGGGGAAATGTTGTTTTCAGTTCAAGTTCAACATTTCTGCTTTGTTTAAAGAGACATAGCACTGTAACAAGGCCAGGAAAGCACAACACATTTACACAAGCTTGGTAGAGAAATATAAACTATTATCTTTGCCCAATAAGCCCATACTGTCTTATTTCCCCATGAATTACGACTTTGATTCCACAGATGAAGGATATGTCGGGAAACAGCTATCACACTCCACTGGGGGAATTCTGTAATCTGCTCCGACAAGTATTTCAGTGTCAGTGTGTTTACTTCAAAGACGCTATTTATGCCATGCAGAACAGGGTGAAAAAGGTGCAAAACATTTGATAAGGGAGAGAAAGAGAGACAGAGAAAAAGAGAGAGCAAGAATGGAGGAGAGAGAGAGATAGAGGGAGAGTGAGCAAAAGAGAGTGATATAAACAGAGAGCGAGAGAGAGAGAGAGAGAGAGAGAGACCGAGAGAGAGACCGAGAGAGAGAGAGAGAGAGACCGAGAGAGAGACCGAGAGAGAGACCGAGAGAGAGAGAGACCGAGAGAGAGAGAGAGACCGAGAGAGAGAGAGAGAGAGAGAGAGAGAGAGAGAGACCGAGAGAGAGACCGAGAGAGAGAGAGAGACCGAGAGAGAGAGAGAGAGAGAGAGAGAGAGACCGAGAGAGAGACCGAGAGAGACCGAGAGAGAGAGAGAGAGAGAGAGAGAGAGAGAGAGAGAGACCGAGAGAGAGACCGAGAGAGAGAGAGAGAGAGAGAGAGAGAGAGAGAGAGAGAGACCGAGAGAGAGAGAGACCGAGAGAGAGAGAGAGAGAGAGAGAGAGAGACCGAGAGAGAGAGAGAGAGAGAGAGAGAGAGAGAGAGAGAGAGAGAGAGAGAGAGAGAGAGAGAGAGAGACCGAGAGAGAGACCGAGAGAGAGAGAGAGACCGAGAGAGAGAGAGAGAGACCGAGAGAGAGACCGAGAGAGAGAGAGAGACCGAGAGAGAGAGAGAGCGAGAGAGAGAGAGAGCGAGAGCGGGAGAGAGAGAGAGATTTTTACCAAATTACCGTACAACAGACCATGTATTCACCCTGCACACCCTAATTGACAACCAAACAAACCAAAACAAAGGCAAAGTCTTCTCATGCTTTGTTGATTTCAAAAAAGCCTTCGACTCAATCTGGCATGAGGGTCTGCTATACAAACTGATGGAAAGTGGTGTTGGGGGTAAAACATATGACATTATAAAATCCATGTACACAAACAACAAGTGTGCGGTTAAAATTGGCAAAAAACACACACATTTCTTCACACAGGGTCGTGGGGTTAGACAGGGATGCAGCTTAAGCCCCACCCTCTTCAACATATATATCAACGAATTGGCGCGGGCACTAGAAAAGTCTGCAGCACCCGGCCTCCCCTGCTAGAATCCGAAGTCAAATGTCTGCTGTTTGCTGATGATCTGGTGCTTCTGTCACCAACCAAGGAGGGCCTACAGCAGCACCTAGATCTTATGCACAGATTCTGTCAGACCTGGGCCCTGACAGTAAATCTCAGTAAGACCAAAATAATGGTGTTCCAAAAAGGTCCAGTCACCAGGACCACAAATTCAAATTCCATCTAGACACTGTTGCCCTAGAGCACACAAAAAACTATACATACCTTGGCCTAAACATCAGTGCCACAGGTAACTTCCACAAAACTGTGAACGATAGACAAGGCAAGAAGGGCATTCTATGCCATCAAAAGAAACATAAATTTCAACATACCAATTAGGATTTGGCTAAAAATACTTGAATCAGTCATAGAGCCCATTGCCCTTTATGGTTGTGAGGTCTGGGGTCCGCTCACCAACCAAGACTTCACAAAATGGGACAAACACCAAATTGAGACTCTGCACGCAGAATTCTGCAAAAATATCCTCCGTGTACAACGTAAACACCAAATAATGCATGCAGAGCAGAATTAGGCCGATACCCACTAATTATCAAAATCCAGAAAAGAGCCATTAAATTCTACAACCACCTAAAAGGAAGCGATTCACAAACCTTCCATAACAAAGCCATCACCTACAGAGAGATGAACCTGGAGAAGAGTCCCCTAAGCAAGCTGGTCCTAGGGCTCTGTTCACAAACACAAACACACCCTACAGAGCCCCAGGACAACAGCACAATTAGACCCAACCAAATCATGAGAAAACAAAAAGATAATTACTTAACACATTGGAAAGAATTAACAAAAAACAGAGCAAACTAGAATGCTATTTGGCCCTACACAGAGAGTACACAGCGGCAGAATACCTGACCACTGTGACTGACCCAAAAATTAAGGAAAGCTTTGACTATGTACAGACTCAGTGAGCATAGCCTTGCTATTGAGAAAGGCCGCCGTAGGCAGACATGGCTCTCAAGAGAAGACAGGCTATGTGCTCACTGCCCACAAAATGAGGTGGAAACTGAGCTGCACTTCCTAACCTCCTGCCCAATGTATGACCATATTAGAGATACATATTTCCCCCAGATCACACAGATCCACAAAGAATTTGAAAACAAATCCAATTTTGAAAAACTCCCATATCTACTGGGTGAAATTCCAGTGTGCCATCACAGCAGCAAGATTTGTGACCTGTTGCCACGAGAAAAGGGCAACCAGTGAAGAACAAACACCATTGTAAATACAACCCATATTTATGCTTATTTATTTTATCTTGTGTCCTTTAACTATTTGTACATTGTATATATATATATATATATATATATATATATATAATATGACATTTGTAATGTCTTTACTGTTTTGAAACTTCTGTATGTGTAATGTTTACTGTTCATTTTTGTTGTTTTTCACCTTATATATTCACTTTGTATGTTGTCTACCTCACTTGCTTTGGCAATGTTAACACATGTTTCCCATGCCAATAAAGCCCTTGAATTGAATTGAATTGAGAGAGAGAGAGAGAGAGCGAGAGAGCGAGAGAGAGAGAGAGAGAGAGAGAGAGAGAGAGAGAGAGAGAGCGAGAGAGAGAGAGAGAGAGAGAGAGAGAGAGAGAGAGAGAGAGAGAGCGAGAGAGAGAGAGAGAGAGAGAGAGAGAGAGAGGCGTAGAATAAACAATGGATTCTGACAAGACATGCAGGCTGGTTTGTTCTGTTTAACTTCTTACCTTCCTGCCAGATTTCCACTTCTCCACCTCTTTATTCTAAGAGGCCACGTGGGGCTCGGCCTATGTAAACGTTCATTCATAACTCTGGGGGAGGGGAATGCCTGCAAGTCATTTTCCACCGCCATGATGTTAAACCAAATCACTTCCCTGTGTCTTGATGTGATGTCAGGTGAGCTCGAAGTGTACGTGCAGTCTGGCGCAACATGTTTCGTGGTCTGTGCCATGGCAGTGGGTGAAATTGTTCCGTCATTGTGTGTCATTGGAAGAACATACATGGGTTTCAGAAGGACGTCTTCATGGAAGAAACTGAGAAAACGTTTCTCAGAAACCGAAGAGGCAAACACGTCTCATGAATAGGAATAGGGCTGTTGCGGTGACCGTATTACCGCCACACCAGAGGTCACGAGTCATGAAGGCAGTCAAATTCCACGTGACCGTTTAGTCACGGTAATTAGGCATCTCCAAGCTCTGATGCTGCTGATGGTCATTAGGAGCCAACCAAACTTGCTAACATCTGGTATTCAGCACATCTGGTATTCAGCACTCTATTATCCGTCTAATCCGGGCTGCCCAACCCTCTTCCCGGAGATCTACCGTCCAGTGGGTTTTCAGTCCAACCCTCTTCCTGGAGATCTTCCGTCCTGTGGGTTTTCAGTCCAACCCTCTTCCCGGAGATCTCCCGTCCTGTGGGTTTTCAGTCCAACTCTCTTCCTGGAGATCTACCGTCCTGTGGGTTTTCAGTCCAACCCTATTTAACACACCTGATTCTACTAATTAGCTGCTCAACAATACTTTTTCTAGCTGAATCAGATATCAGAGCCCATGAGCTCATGTTGCGCAACATTTCTATAGGCTATGCAATTGCGTGAGAAAACAGTGATGGCCTCTACTAAAAAGAGAAGGATCCCATCAGCTTCTCTAGGCTAGGCCTACTATATTTATTTCTTTATTTTCCTAATATTAAGCACATTGTTTATCTTTACAACAGGAGTATAGCCTACCTGGCTGGCATGAAAATGAACCACGGGAAAAGTGTCCTCCATTCGCTATTTAAGTGCAAAGATGACATGTATTTTTCACCACTGCCCCATGTTTGGCATGATAATGGTCCATTCTAAATCAAAACAAATGCCACACATATATTATTTGGTATATGTAAAAACAACATTAAATCAAGAACAGTCTGATGGGTGACAATATTAGACTGTTACTTGTGAATGATATATTATCACTTGTGTATGATGCCCAGGCTTTTTTGTGTGACTTTTTCTAATCATAGTCGCACACCTCATGTAGCCTAGCCCATAGGCCTATAGGTTTTGATAAGGTTTGTAATCACAACTAAATTGGCCAAATAACTTCTTAAAATGAATCACATTATTCCACTCATAGAAACATATTTTTCCTCCCAGAAACACTAGATCATTGCTGCTCTTATGAATCATCATGGCAGGTACGTACTCCGATGCACATTCTTATTCAACAGTCTTCTGCACAGGAACACACTCGGCTGTTTGTACAAACTCAGGGAAGTAGACTGTTGGAAATGGATATTCCCTTCCTGAGTCTTGTTATCACCTGAGGGATACAATTAGAACGGCAGCTAGCCGAACATCACAGCCTAGTCCTATCCAGACTTGTCCAGCCCAGCCCTGAACAACGATGACCATCCAACATCCTGTGTCTAATCCCCAGCAGCCGGAGGAGCAGGCAAATAGCTAGCAGCTAGATCAGAGCCAGGGGTGAAGGGCTGGAGGTTAGCGGTCACCTTGCTGCTCTGAGACACCAAGCATCAGGCTACAGTGAGGCATTTCTTATTCAGCCTGACTTCCTATGATCCACTCAGTCTGAACAAAGAGAGCTTCCTGTTTACATAAAGGAGATCACTCAACATGCTCACCGGATTTCCCCTGAAATACATGTTTAAAAAAACAACTTTTAACCCCTTTTTCTCCCCAACTGGTAGTTACGGCCTTTTCCCATCTCTGCAACTCCCCTACGGACTTGGGAGAGGTGAAGGTTGAGAGCCATGCATCCTCCAAAACACGAGCCTGCCAAGCCGCACTGCTCGCTTAACCTGGAAGCCAGCCGCACTGACGTGTCAGAGGAAACACTGTCCAACTGGTGACCGAAGTCAGCTTGCAGGCACCCGGCCCTCCACAAAGAGTTGCTAGAGCGCAATGGGACAAGGAAATCCCGGCCAGCCAAACCCTCCCCTAACACGGACCATGCTGAGCCAATTGTGTGCTGCCTCATGGGTCTCCCGGGCACGGCCTGCAGTGACACAGCCTGGGATCAAACCCCGGGCTGTAGTGACACCTCAATCACTGTAATGCAGTGCGTTAGACCACTGCGCCACTCGGGAGGCCCCATTATACTAATTCTAACCCTAAACCTAACCCTTGAGCTTAAAATGCTATAGTGTTCTTTGAAATAATACTTTTCCCGTGTTCTAATGTTACCCAAGACAATCATAAACACAACCAAAGGAGCATTCTTCCGATAACATATAAGAAATGTATTTATTAGACTGTTAGACTTTCGAGTCAAAATGACTAGTTTTGGCATGAAGTAGGGGTCCCTCAAGGTGTTTTGTAGTGTTAAGTCACACCGTTCTCATGACACAGTGTAGAAGGAGAACTCTATTATACATCCTGTATGTATTCTCTAGAAGACTCTAGAAGTTTCATTCAATGAAAATAAAGGAATCCCCCCCCCCCCCCCCCCTTGACTATCTCTTTTGTTGTGGGGTTGTTAGTATCGGCGTGTGTGACTCAGTGGCAGCTGAACAACACTGGAGGTTTATAAAAAAGGGCGAAAACATAACAGCTGTCCTTCAGAGAGATGAAGTTTCTCTCCGTTTCCTCTCCTCTTGCCAAAAGTTGAACTCATGCATCAGAAACGAGAAGTGATGATTCACCAAACCCCCCCCCTTATAAAACCCCACAACCCCTAATTATCTCTGTTCCCATCAATCTCGATCTGATCTCTCAATAAGGAAAAGCATCACATGTATCACCCCACAAAAAAACAAAACAACTAAACTGGCTGTATTGAACCAGCTGATACCTTTCAGGTTAGTGTAGGTCTACAAGAGAACAAAGCAATAGGAAGCTAAAGTGCCCTATTTCCTGATGCTCTTTTCTTGTTATTATCACACAGCCATTTCTGTTGTTTCTCAGTGAGAAACAGGAGTAGGACCTACAGAAAGAAACATGAGTAGGTCTACAGAAAGAAACATGAGTAGGTCTACAGAAAGAAACAGGAGTAGGCCTACAAGAAAGAAACAGGAGTAGGACCAACAGAAAGAAACAGGAGTAGGCCTACAGAAAGAAATATAAGTAGGTCTACAGAAAGAAACATGAGTAGGCCTACAGAAAGAAATATAAGTAGGTCTACAGAAAGAAACATGAGTAGGCCTACAGAAAGAAACATGAGTAGGCCTACAGAAAGAAACATGAGTAGGCCTACAGAAAGAAACAGGAGTAGGTCTACAGAAAGAAACATGAGTAGGTCTACAGAAAGAAACATGAGTAGGCCTACAGAAAGAAACATGAGTAGGCCTACAGAAAGAAACATGAGTAGGACCTACAGAAAGAAACATGAGTAGGCCTACAGAAAGAAACATGAGTAGGCCTACAGAAAGAAACATGAGTAGGTCCACAGAAAGAAACAGGAGTAGGTCTACAGAAAGAAACAGGAGTAGGCCTACAGAAAGAAATATAAGTAGGTCTACAGAAAGAAACATGAGTAGGCCTACAGAAAGAAACATGAGTAGGCCTACAGAAAGAAACATGAGTAGGCCTACAGAAAGAAACATGAGTAGGCCTACATAAAGAAACAGGAGTAGGCCTACAGAAAGAAACATGAGTAGGCCTACAGAAAGAAACAGGAGTAGGACCAACAGAAAGAAACATGAGTAGGCCTACAGAAAGAAATATAAGTAGGCCTACAGAAAGAAACAGGAGTAGGCCTACAGAAAGAAACAGGAGTAGGCCTACAGAAAGAAATATAAGTAGGCCTACAGAAAGAAACAGGAGTAGGCCTACAGAAAGAAACAGGAGTAGGACCAACAGAAAGAAACATGAGTAGGCCTACAGAAAGAAACATGAGTAGGACCTACAGAAAGAAACATGAGCAGGACCTACAGAAAGAAACATGAGTAGGACCAACAGAAAGAAACATGAGTAGGACCTACAGAAAGAAACATGAGTAGGTCTACAGAAAGAAACAGGAGAAGGCATACAGAAACAGGAGTAAGCCTACAGAAAGAAACATGAGTAGGACCTACAGAAAGAAACATGAGTAGGCCTACAGAAAGAAATATAAGTAGGTCTACAGAAAGAAATATAAGTAGGTCTACAGAAAGAAACATGAGTAGGCATACAGAAACAGGAGTAGGCCTACAGAAATAAACATGAGTAGGACCTACAGAAAGAAACATGAGTAGGCCTACAGAAAGGAACATGAGTAGGACCTACAGAAAGAAACATGAGCAGGACCTACAGAAAGAAACATGAGTAGGACCAACAGAAAGAAACATGAGTAGGACCTACAGAAAGAAACATGAGTAGGACCTACAGAAAGAAACATGAGTAGGTCTACAGAAAGAAACAGGAGAAGGCCTACAGAAAGAAACAGGAGTAGGTCTACAGAAAGAAACAGGAGTAGGTCTACAGAAAGAAACAGGAGTAGAACCAACAGAAAGAAACAGGAGTAGGACCAACAGAAAGAAACATGAGTAGGTCTACAGAAAGAAACATGAGTAGGTCTACAGAAAGAAACATGAGTAGGCCTACAGAAAGAAACAGGAGTAGGTCTACAGAAAGAAACATGAGTAGGTCTACAGAAAGAAACAGGAGTAGGCCTACAGAAAGAAATATAAGTAGGTCTACAGAAAGAAACATGAGTAGGCCTACAGAAAGAAACATGAGTAGGCCTACAGAAAGAAACATGAGTAGGCCTACAGAAAGAAACAGGAGTAGGCCTACAGAAAGAAACAGGCCTACAGAAAGAAACAGGAGTAGGCCTACAGAAAGAAACATGAGTAGGCCTACAGAAAGAAACATGAGTAGGACCAACAGAAAGAAACAGGAGTAGGACCAACAGAAAGAAACATGAGTAGGCCTACAGAAAGAAATATAAGTAGGCCTACAGAAAGAAACAGGAGTAGGCCTACAGAAAGAAACAGGAGTAGGCCTACAGAAAGAAATATAAGTAGGCCTACAGAAAGAAACAGGAGTAGGCCTACAGAAAGAAACAGGAGTAGGACCAACAGAAAGAAACATGAGTAGGCCTACAGAAAGAAACATGAGTAGGACCTACAGAAAGAAACATGAGCAGGACCTACAGAAAGAAACATGAGTAGGACCAACAGAAAGAAACATGAGTAGGACCTACAGAAAGAAACATGAGTAGGTCTACAGAAAGAAACAGGAGAAGGCATACAGAAACAGGAGTAAGCCTACAGAAAGAAACATGAGTAGGACCTACAGAAAGAAACATGAGTAGGCCTACAGAAAGAAATATAAGTAGGTCTACAGAAAGAAATATAAGTAGGTCTACAGAAAGAAACATGAGTAGGCATACAGAAACAGGAGTAGGCCTACAGAAAGAAACATGAGTAGGACCTACAGAAAGAAACATGAGTAGGCCTACAGAAAGAAACATGAGTAGGACCTACAGAAAGAAACATGAGCAGGACCTACAGAAAGAAACATGAGTAGGACCAACAGAAAGAAACATGAGTAGGACCTACAGAAAGAAACATGAGTAGGACCTACAGAAAGAAACATGAGTAGGTCTACAGAAAGAAACAGGAGAAGGCCTACAGAAAGAAACAGGAGTAGGTCTACAGAAAGAAACAGGAGTAGGTCTACAGAAAGAAACAGGAGTAGGACCAACAGAAAGAAACAGGAGTAGGACCAACAGAAAGAAACATGAGTAGGCCTACAGAAAGAAACAGGAGTAGGTCTACAGAAAGAAACATGAGTAGGTCTACAGAAAGAAACATGAGTAGGCCTACAGAAAGAAACAGGAGTAGGTCTACAGAAAGAAACATGAGTAGGTCTACAGAAAGAAACAGGAGTAGGTCTACAGAAAGAAACATGAGTAGGTCTACAGAAAGAAACAGGAGTAGGACCAACAGAAAGAAACATGAGTAGGCCTACAGAAAGAAACAGGAGTAGGACCAACAGAAAGAAACATGAGTAGGCCTACAGAAAGAAACATGAGTAGGCCTACAGAAAGAAATATAAGTAGGTCTACAGAAAGAAACATGAGTAGGCCTAAGAAAGAAATATAAGTAGGTCTACAGAAAGAAACATGAGTAGGCCTACAGAAAGAAACAGGAGTAGGCCTACAGAAAGAAATGAGTATGAAACATGAGTAGGCCTACAGAAAGAAACAGGAGTAGGTCTACAGAAAGAAACATGAGTAGGTCTACAGAAAGAAACATGAGTAGGCCTACAGAAAGAAACAGAGAGTAGGACCAACAGAAAGAAACATGAGTAGGCCTACAGAAAGAAACATGAGGTCTACAGAAAGAAAACATGAGAAAGAAACAGGACCTACAGAAAGAAACATGAGTAGGACCTACAGAAAGAAACATGAGTAGGTCTACAGAAAGAAACAGGAGAAGGCCTACAGAAAGAAATAGGAGTAGGTCTACAGAAAGAAATATAAGTAGGTCTACAGAAAGAAACATGAGTAGGCATACAGAAACAGGAGTAGGCCTACAGAAAGAAACATGAGTAGGACCTAGAGAAAGAAACATGAGTAGGCCTACAGAAAGAAACATGAGTAGGACCTACAGAAAGAAACATGAGCAGGACCTACAGAAAGAAACATGAGTAGGACCAACAGAAAGAAACATGAGTAGGACCTACAGAAAGAAACATGAGTAGGTCTACAGAAAGAAACAGGAGAAGGCCTACAGAAAGAAACAGGAGTAGGTCTACAGAAAGAAACAGGAGTAGGACCAACAGAAAGAAACAGGAGTAGGACCAACAGAAAGAAACATGAGTAGGCCTACAGAAAGAAACATGAGTAGGTATACACAAAGAAACAGGAGTAGATCTACAGAAACATGAGTAGGCCTACAGAAAGAAACATGAGTAGGACCTACAGAAAGAAACAGGAGTAGGACCTACAGAAAGAAACATGAGTAGGACCTACAGAAAGAAACATGAGTAGGACCAACAGAAAGAAACATGAGTAGGACCTACAGAAAGAAACATGAGTAGGTCTACAGAAAGAAACAGGAGAAGGCATACAGAAACAGGAGTAGGCCTACACAAAGAAACAGGAGTAGATCTACAGAAATATAAGTAGGCCTACAGAAAAAAACAGGAGTAGGCCTACAGAAAGAAACAGGAGTAGGACCAACAGAAAGAAACATGAGTAGGCCTACAGAAAGAAACATGAGTAGGACCTACAGAAAGAAACATGAGCAGGACCTACAGAAAGAAACATGAGTAGGACCAACAGAAAGAAACATGAGTAGGACCTACAGAAAGAAACATGAGTAGGTCTACAGAAAGAAACAGGAGAAGGCATACAGAAACAGGAGTAAGCCTACAGAAAGAAACATGAGTAGGACCTACAGAAAGAAACATGAGTAGGCCTACAGAAAGAAATATAAGTAGGTCTACAGAAAGAAATATAAGTAGGTCTACAGAAAGAAACATGAGTAGGCATACAGAAACAGGAGTAGGCCTACAGAAAGAAACATGAGTAGGACCTACAGAAAGAAACATGAGTAGGCCTACAGAAAGAAACATGAGTAGGACCTACAGAAAGAAACATGAGCAGGACCTACAGAAAGAAACATGAGTAGGACCAACAGAAAGAAACATGAGTAGGACCTACAGAAAGAAACATGAGTAGGACCTACAGAAAGAAACATGAGTAGGTCTACAGAAAGAAACAGGAGAAGGCCTACAGAAAGAAACAGGAGTAGGTCTACAGAAAGAAACAGGAGTAGGTCTACAGAAAGAAACAGGAGTAGGACCAACAGAAAGAAACAGGAGTAGGACCAACAGAAAGAAACATGAGTAGGCCTACAGAAAGAAACAGGAGTAGGTCTACAGAAAGAAACATGAGTAGGTCTACAGAAAGAAACATGAGTAGGCCTACAGAAAGAAACAGGAGTAGGTCTACAGAAAGAAACATGAGTAGGTCTACAGAAAGAAACAGGAGTAGGCCTACAGAAAGAAATATAAGTAGGCCTACAGAAAGAAACAGGAGTAGGACCAACAGAAAGAAACATGAGTAGGCCTACAGAAAGAAACATGAGTAGGCCTACAGAAAGAAACATGAGTAGGCCTACAGAAAGAAATATAAGTAGGTCTACAGAAAGAAACATGAGTAGGCCTACAGAAAGAAATATAAGTAGGTCTACAGAAAGAAACATGAGTAGGCCTACAGAAAGAAACAGGAGTAGGCCTACAGAAAGAAACATGAGTAGGCCTACAGAAAGAAACAGGAGTAGGTCTACAGAAAGAAACATGAGTAGGTCTACAGAAAGAAACATGAGTAGGCTACTAGGACCAGAAAGAAACAGGAGTAGGACCAACAGAAAGAAACATGAGTAGGCCTACAGAAAGAAACATGAGTAGGACCTACAGAAAGAAACATGAGCAGGACCTACAGAAAGAAACATGAGTAGGTCTACAGAAAGAAACAGGAGAAGGCCTACAGAAAGAAATAGGAGTAGGTCTACAGAAAGAAATATATAAGTAGGTCTAAGAAAGAAACATGGTCTACAGAAAGAAACATGAGTAGGCATACAGAAACAGGAGTAGGCCTACAGAAAGAAACATGAGTAGGACCTAGAGAAAGAAACATGAGTAGGCCTACAGAAAGAAACATGAGTAGGACCTACAGAAAGAAACATGAGCAGGACCTACAGAAAGAAACATGAGTAGGACCAACAGAAAGAAACATGAGTAGGACCTACAGAAAGAAACATGAGTAGGTCTACAGAAAGAAACAGGAGAAGGCATACAGAAACAGGAGTAAGCCTACAGAAAGAAACATGAGTAGGACCTACAGAAAGAAACATGAGTAGGCCTACAGAAAGAAATATAAGTAGGTCTACAGAAAGAAATATAAGTAGGTCTACAGAAAGAAACATGAGTAGGCATACAGAAACAGGAGTAGGCCTACAGAAAGAAACATGAGTAGGACCTACAGAAAGAAACATGAGTAGGCCTACAGAAAGAAACATGAGTAGGACCTACAGAAAGAAACATGAGCTACAGGACCTACAGAAAGAAACATGAGTAGGACCAACAGAAAGAAACATGAGTAGGACCTACAGAAAGAAACATGAGTAGGACCTACAGAAAGAAACATGAGTAGGTCTACAGAAAGAAACAGGAGAAGGCCTACAGAAAGAAACAGGAGTAGGTCTACAGAAAGAAACAGGAGTAGGTCTACAGAAAGAAACAGGAGTAGGACCAACAGAAAGAAACAGGAGTAGGACCAACAGAAAGAAACATGAGTAGGCCTACAGAAAGAAACAGGAGTAGGTCTACAGAAAGAAACATGAGTAGGTCTACAGAAAGAAACATGAGTAGGCCTACAGAAAGAAACAGGAGTAGGTCTACAGAAAGAAACATGAGTAGGTCTACAGAAAGAAACAGGAGTAGGCCTACAGAAAGAAATATAAGTAGGCCTACAGAAAGAAACAGGAGTAGGACCAACAGAAAGAAACATGAGTAGGCCTACAGAAAGAAACATGAGTAGGCCTACAGAAAGAAACATGAGTAGGCCTACAGAAAGAAATATAAGTAGGTCTACAGAAAGAAACATGAGTAGGCCTACAGAAAGAAATATAAGTAGGTCTACAGAAAGAAACATGAGTAGGCCTACAGAAAGAAACAGGAGTAGGCCTACAGAAAGAAACATGAGTAGGCCTACAGAAAGAAACAGGAGTAGGTCTACAGAAAGAAACATGAGTAGGTCTACAGAAAGAAACATGAGTAGGCCTACAGAAAGAAACAGGAGTAGGACCAACAGAAAGAAACATGAGTAGGCCTACAGAAAGAAACATGAGTAGGACCTACAGAAAGAAACATGAGCAGGACCTACAGAAAGAAACATGAGTAGGTCTACAGAAAGAAACAGGAGAAGGCCTACAGAAAGAAATAGGAGTAGGTCTACAGAAAGAAATATAAGTAGGTCTACAGAAAGAAACATGAGTAGGCATACAGAAACAGGAGTAGGCCTACAGAAAGAAACATGAGTAGGACCTAGAGAAAGAAACATGAGTAGGCCTACAGAAAGAAACATGAGTAGGACCTACAGAAAGAAACATGAGCAGGACCTACAGAAAGAAACATGAGTAGGACCAACAGAAAGAAACATGAGTAGGACCTACAGAAAGAAACATGAGTAGGTCTACAGAAAGAAACAGGAGAAGGCCTACAGAAAGAAACAGGAGTAGGTCTACAGAAAGAAACAGGAGTAGGACCAACAGAAAGAAACAGGAGTAGGACCAACAGAAAGAAACATGAGTAGGCCTACAGAAAGAAACATGAGTAGGTATACACAAAGAAACAGGAGTAGATCTACAGAAACATGAGTAGGCCTACAGAAAGAAACATGAGTAGGACCTACAGAAAGAAACAGGAGTAGGACCTACAGAAAGAAACATGAGTAGGACCTACAGAAAGAAACATGAGTAGGACCAACAGAAAGAAACATGAGTAGGACCTACAGAAAGAAACATGAGTAGGTCTAGAGAAAAAACAGAAGGCATACAGAAACAGGAGTAGGCCTACACAAAGAAACAGGAGTAGATCTACAGAAATATAAGTAGGCCTACAGAAAAAAACAGGAGTAGGCCTACAGAAAGAAACAGGAGTAGGACCAACAGAAAGAAACATGAGTAGGCCTACAGAAAGAAACATGAGTAGGACCTACAGAAAGAAACATGAGCAGGACCTACAGAAAACAGAAACATGAGTAGGCCTACAGAAAGAAACATGAGTAGGACCTACAGAAAGAAATATAAGAAAGAAATATAGGTCTACAGAAAGAAATATAAGTAGGTCTACAGAAAGAAACATGAGTAGGCATACAGAAACAGGAGTAGGCCTACAGAAAGAAACATGAGTAGGACCTACAGAAAGAAACATGAGCAGGACCTACAGAAAGAAACATGAGTAGGACCAACAGAAAGAAACATGAGTAGGACCTACAGAAAGAAACATGAGTAGGTCTACAGAAAGAAACAGGAGAAGGCATACAGAAACAGGAGTAAGCCTACAGAAAGAAACATGAGTAGGACCTACAGAAAGAAACATGAGTAGGCCTACAGAAAGAAATATAAGTAGGTCTACAGAAAGAAATATAAGTAGGTCTACAGAAAGAAACATGAGTAGGCATACAGAAACAGGAGTAGGCCTACAGAAAGAAACATGAGTAGGACCTACAGAAAGAAACATGAGTAGGCCTACAGAAAGAAACATGAGTAGGACCTACAGAAAGAAACATGAGCAGGACCTACAGAAAGAAACATGAGTAGGACCAACAGAAAGAAACATGAGTAGGACCTACAGAAAGAAACATGAGTAGGACCTACAGAAAGAAACATGAGTAGGTCTACAGAAAGAAACAGGAGAAGGCCTACAGAAAGAAACAGGAGTAGGTCTACAGAAAGAAACAGGAGTAGGTCTACAGAAAGAAACAGGAGTAGGACCAACAGAAAGAAACAGGAGTAGGACCAACAGAAAGAAACATGAGTAGGCCTACAGAAAGAAACAGGAGTAGGTCTACAGAAAGAAACATGAGTAGGTCTACAGAAAGAAACATGAGTAGGCCTACAGAAAGAAACAGGAGTAGGTCTACAGAAAGAAACATGAGTAGGTCTACAGAAAGAAACAGGAGTAGGCCTACAGAAAGAAATATAAGTAGGCCTACAGAAAGAAACAGGAGTAGGACCAACAGAAAGAAACATGAGTAGGCCTACAGAAAGAAACATGAGTAGGCCTACAGAAAGAAACATGAGTAGGCCTACAGAAAGAAATATAAGTAGGTCTACAGAAAGAAACATGAGTAGGCCTACAGAAAGAAATATAAGTAGGTCTACAGAAAGAAACATGAGTAGGCCTACAGAAAGAAACAGGAGTAGGCCTACAGAAAGAAACATGAGTAGGCCTACAGAAAGAAACAGGAGTAGGTCTACAGAAAGAAACATGAGTAGGTCTACAGAAAGAAACATGAGTAGGCCTACAGAAAGAAACAGGAGTAGGACCAACAGAAAGAAACATGAGTAGGCCTACAGAAAGAAACATGAGTAGGACCTACAGAAAGAAACATGAGCAGGACCTACAGAAAGAAACATGAGTAGGTCTACAGAAAGAAACAGGAGAAGGCCTACAGAAAGAAATAGGAGTAGGTCTACAGAAAGAAATATAAGTAGGTCTACAGAAAGAAACATGAGTAGGCATACAGAAACAGGAGTAGGCCTACAGAAAGAAACATGAGTAGGACCTAGAGAAAGAAACATGAGTAGGCCTACAGAAAGAAACATGAGTAGGACCTACAGAAAGAAACATGAGCAGGACCTACAGAAAGAAACATGAGTAGGACCAACAGAAAGAAACATGAGTAGGACCTACAGAAAGAAACATGAGTAGGTCTACAGAAAGAAACAGGAGAAGGCCTACAGAAAGAAACAGGAGTAGGTCTACAGAAAGAAACAGGAGTAGGACCAACAGAAAGAAACAGGAGTAGGACCAACAGAAAGAAACATGAGTAGGCCTACAGAAAGAAACATGAGTAGGTATACACAAAGAAACAGGAGTAGATCTACAGAAACATGAGTAGGCCTACAGAAAGAAACATGAGTAGGACCTACAGAAAGAAACAGGAGTAGGACCTACAGAAAGAAACATGAGTAGGACCTACAGAAAGAAACATGAGTAGGACCAACAGAAAGAAACATGAGTAGGACCTACAGAAAGAAACATGAGTAGGTCTACAGAAAGAAACAGGAGAAGGCATACAGAAACAGGAGTAGGCCTACACAAAGAAACAGGAGTAGATCTACAGAAATATAAGTAGGCCTACAGAAAAAAACAGGAGTAGGCCTACAGAAAGAAACAGGAGTAGGACCAACAGAAAGAAACATGAGTAGACCTACAGAAAGAAACATGAGTAGGACCTACAGAAAGAAACATGAGCAGGACCTACAGAAAGAAACATGAGTAGGTCTACAGAAAGAAACAGGAGAAGGCATACAGAAACAGGAGTAGGCCTACAGAAAGAAACATGAGTAGGACCTACAGAAAGAAACATGAGTAGGCCTACAGAAAGAAATATAAGTAGGTCTACAGAAAGAAATATAAGTAGGTCTACAGAAAGAAACATGAGTAGGCATACAGAAACAGGAGTAGGCCTACAGAAAGAAACATGAGTAGGACCTAGAGAAAGAAACATGAGTAGGCCTACAGAAAGAAACATGAGTAGGACCTACAGAAAGAAACATGAGCAGGACCTACAGAAAGAAACATGAGTAGGACCAACAGAAAGAAACATGAGTAGGACCTACAGAAAGAAACATGAGTAGGTCTACAGAAAGAAACAGGAGAAGGCCTACAGAAAGAAACAGGAGTAGGTCTACAGAAAGAAACAGGAGTAGGACCAACAGAAAGAAACAGGAGTAGGACCAACAGAAAGAAACATGAGTAGGCCTACAGAAAGAAACATGAGTAGGTCTACACAAAGAAACAGGAGTAGATCTACAGAAACATGAGTAGGCCTACAGAAAGAAACATGAGTAGGACCTACAGAAAGAAACAGGAGTAGGACCTACAGAAAGAAACATGAGTAGGACCTACAGAAAGAAACATGAGTAGGACCAACAGAAAGAAACATGAGTAGGACCTACAGAAAGAAACAGGAGAAGGCATACAGAAACAGGAGTAGGCCTACACAAAGAAACAGGAGTAGATCTACAGAAACATGAGTAGGCCTACAGAAAGAAACAGGAGTAGGCATACAGAAAGGAACAGGAGTAGGTCTACAGAAAGAAACAGGAGTAGGACCAACAGAAAGAAACAGGAGTAGGACCTACAGAAAGAGGAGTAGGCCTACAGAAAGAAACAGGAGTAGGTCTACAGAAAGAAACAGGAGTAGGACCAACAGAAAGAAACAGGAGTAGGACCAACAGAAAGAAACATGAGTAGGACCTACAGAAAGAAACAGGAGTAGGACCAACAGAAAGAAACAGGAGTAGGACCAACAGAAAGAAACAGGAGTAGGCCTACAGAAAGAAACAGGAGTAGGACCAACAGAAAGAAACAGGAGTAGGACTACAGAAAGAAACAGGAGTAGGTCTACAGAAAGAAACATGAGTAGGACCTACAGAAAGAAACATGAGTAGGACCTACAGAAAGAAACATGAGTAGGACCAACAGAAAGAAATAGGAGTAGGTCTACAGAAAGAAACAGGAGTAGGACCAACAGAGAGAAACAGGAGTAGGACCAACAGAAAGAAACAGGAGTAGGACCAACAGAAATGATAAGGAGTAGGTCTACAGAAATGATAAGGAGTATGTCTACAGAAAGAAATAGGAGTAGGTCTACAGAAAGAAACAGGAGTAGATCTACAAGTCTCTTTGGGGACATTCATTCATTTGTCTCTGTCGTCTCATCATGGCTCGCTCCATGAGAACCCCTTTCGACTTTCACTCTCAACTGACGACTGTTTTTCAACTAGTGTGGGAGCTATTACGAAAGACCCTTCTTCTTTTACTTACTTTTGAAATTACAATAGCAACTTTGGACATTGTCTTCTCCAAGCATTGATTTTCCTGGTCCTATTTGTTTTCTAGCCATTGTATTCTTCCATAGAGAGAAAGTTATACGGCTTCTCCATTGTTGATAGGAAAAAAAGAAGCAGTTTGTTTCAGAGGGAGGCAGAACATCAATATTTGTTTTGGCTGGAGTCATTCATTCTTACGTGTCCACAATGGCACCCTATTCCCTACATAGTGCACTACTTTTGATCAGAGCTGGTTCTAACAGTCATTTCTTATGTGGAAAAAAAGGAAATGCCACTCTCTCGTACACACACGCACGCACGCACGCACGCAGGCACGCACACACACACACACACACACACACACACACACACACACACACACACACACACACACACACACACACACACACACACACACACGAAAAGGGCTTGAGCTCTACGAGGAACATGAGATTGGAAGCTGTAGGTCATTAGGGCCCGTCTCAACCTGTCCTGCATGGTGACCATTAACCTGGCCTGATTGAGACAGTCTTACTCGACTGCTGCTGACCTCTGTCTGACCTTATGACCCCTGTGGCCATCCTGTGATTGGTTGTACGAACCACTCAACCTCTGTGATTGGTTCAATGCACACCTTAACCCTAACAGTAACCCTAACAGTAACTCTTTACTTATCTCTGACCACCTTTTACTCAAAAAAAATAATATGTGGAGATTGTAGCAATCAATGCCCCAGAGTGCATAACTCTTTTTTGGGGGCATTTTAAGATGGACATTTCTTGTCAAATCCAATCCCAAATATGGGTAGAGACCCCAGTGATATTTTAGTTCAAATACAGTACAGGGCTAGTGTTTCAGTGCTAGCTAGCAGTTGGTATAACTGGAGGAATCTGCTGGGCTTGTGATATGGTTTAGTAGGCATGTGGCAGATTCCTCAGTCTTAGCACTTTGCCTGCAATGTAACATGATCATAACTCAAACACAGGACCTTGAAACCATCTGGAAAGTAGAGGAGCTCACGCTAACCAGACACAGATATTGTACATGTACCAAATGTTTGGCCTTGTGTTTGATAGCCATTACAGAGAGGGCTGCTCAATAAGTTGGAACTTAAAATTGTTTAAAAAAAAGCTCGATTTTTCCGGGTCCACCCAACCCACCCAACGCAGGACTCCATCTTAGCCCTCTCAGCTAGCACAGGGCCACGACTATTGGCTTGCCCTCTGAAGCACAACCCCAGTCAAAACACAGCAGCAAGCGGCTAGCCTCTCAAGTAGGAACACGCCCGAGCACCTGCTAAAGTCCCACCGAGCCCCAAGAAAACGGAGGGAAGGAAACGGAGGAAAGGAGCACGTCGTTAAAGTTGGGCTTTTATGTCTTATATGCCTTGTTTTGTTGGTTTCCTCAGTGTGTACTGATCTGTAAATCACAAGCCGGTCTTGACGTCGTTGTGTTAAGTGGGTGGAAGTCGGTAATATCACTGTGGTTAAATAATCACCATTGTTGTTATTCTTATTGCAGTGCCCCCGGTGTCATTTCTACGCCACTATAACTATGTGTCATAGTGAAAGGACTCATGTTGACTAGTCTGGTCCTTTAAAAAAAACGACTTCAACTGTGACAGAGTGACTCATGTTTTAGTCAGGTTGTGACATTAGAGGCTCAGAAACCACTATGCTAGTGTGATTCACACAACAGCTTTGTCGTTGTCAAATGTCCCAGGATATTTGCTCACCTGGAAAAGAATGGTGCATCTTACTGTTGCCTGAATTGGTTATATAAATCCCACTATAATGCTTCACGTATTGCTCTGCTTCTCATACTCTGCTCAGTAAAGAACAGAGGTCACGGGGGTGAGTGGAAGGAAAAGGGGTGAGAAAATGAATGAGAAAGAGAGAGGTAGGAGGGAGTGACAGAGACAGTACTAGTCATCTAAGGTAAAACTCAGCACAAAGACTCACCAAAACACACTGTCAGTCCTAAGACTGGGGTCTCATTCGGTAATAGAGTTAGACTAGCGGTGACTGTTATCCCTCTCAAACAGGTTATCCCTCTCAAACAGGCACCCGCCATGGGGGCACGTTTTGGGCCCAGGACTGAGTTTGGGAAAACCTGGTGTCTAGGTAGTCAACAACAACATGTCAAAACCTTGAGCCTGCCAGAGCCTGTGAGATTGTTCTGGGAGGACAGGGGTTAGAGGTCACTGCTAATGGTGACAGGGGACATTCCTCTCTGTCTCTGTGACTTCTTCTCCCTCCATTTCATCATGTTATGTCCTGGAGCAGTGTTTGTATTTGTGTGTGTGTGTGTGTGTGTGTGTGTGTGTGTGTGTGTGTGTGTGTGTGTGTGTGTGTGTGTGTGCGTGTGCGTGTGTGTGTGTGTGTGTGTGTGTGTGTCAATGTGTCTACAATGTCAAACATTACCCAGCTGAACATGTCCAGACACCATCCCGTTCACTAACCCCACTTACTCACTGTAGTTACAATGGCGTCACATAGACAGACTATAAGAATGGTAACAACAATGCAAATTGATCTGGTGTGTGATCATGCACTTTACAAATTGCATCCACCCTTCAGGCAGCTATTTATGACTGGATGACTTCAAAATCAACAAAGGGATTGTCACGCCCTGACCTTAGAGAGCCTTTTTTATGTCTCTTTTGGTTTGGTCAGGGTGTGATTTGGGTGGGCATCCTATGTCCTTTATTTCTATGATTTGTGTTTCTATGTGTTGGCCGGGTGTGTTTCTCAATCAGGGACAGCTATCTATCGTTGTCTCTGATTGGGAATCATACTTAGGTAGCCCCTAAGTATGATAGTTATCTTTGTTAGAGGCACTATAGCCCTGTAAGCCTCACGGTTGTGGTTTGTTTCTTGTTTTGTTGGGAGACATTTTAAGTAAAAAAAGAAATGTACGCTCACCACGCTGCACTTTGGTCGCATTCCAATGACCGCCGTGACAGGGATACAAGGTCAATGTTGAGACGACACGTGCATTACAGTCATTTGAGTGTATGAACATGTAAACACATATTTCTCTAACCTGGGTCTGTGACGTAACTATGTGAATACTGAATCTGTGCCATGATTTCTCTCTGTACCGATTAATAAAAGCTGTATTATCCAAACATTGGTCAATGGTGTTCTGTTTGGTTTTAGGATTAAGCGTTTAGTGCGTGTTTCGTCTCAGCAGGAGCATTTGGTTTCTCAGCTAAATGGAAGCCCTGTCACTCTACGTTTTGTTTGACCTGCACATGCACTAATGTTGAATCCAACCCTGTGTTGTATCTATGTCACCAACAGTAACACCCACAACACTCAAGTCTCACTCTGTCAACACTTCGTAACAAACAAGAGCAACTGAAAGAGATCCATTCAAAGAAGATTTCTGTTTGGAATAATAACAAATAAGACCAAAATGTATGTCAACACAGGAAGTGAAATGAAGCACAGTTGCCATAGTCCAACCTTATTACAACCTCAGTATAACCTTACCATGACCCCAGGAGAATGTGAGATTGGTTAGCATGGAAGGGGTCAAAGGTGACTGTCTCAGTAGCTTGTTTATCATGTTTTACAGCCTGCGTCTGTTGGGGCATGCTAGCGACCCGACCTGCACTCCTCCCTATTCCCCAAAGAAAAATCCCAACGCTGGAAAAACATCTGGGAAAGCCATGGAAGGGGGTGCGGGAAGGTGTGTGAAATCAACACAGAGGCCCTTGACAGGATACAGCGAGGGGGGGGGGGGGGTAACGGCATCACTAGTGGAGATAAAGTTGGGAGGTGTACATAATGGAGGAGTGTTCTTCAATCCTGTTTCCTTGGAACCCCCAAGGTGTGCAGGCTTTTGTTCAAGCCCAGCACCAACACAAATTCAACTGAAATAAAAAATGATCAGGCTCTTCATTATGAGTTGAATCTGACATGTCAGTAGAACTAGTACTATGCTCCACAGGAACATGAAGAACACGACAGGTATATTTCAGTTCTAATGGGACACGGCCTATTCATCGTTTCTTTGAACACTGCTCTGATATGTAGAGCTAGAACGTGACAGGGGTTAGCCCTACCAATAATCTAGACGTCGGATCCGTCACTAGGCAAACACAGCGGACTCCGACAGCATTCCCTCGTGTTGTGGTTGTGCAGCCAGCCAGCAATGTTCCAGAGCTCCCCTCCCCAGACCTGCCCCTCCAGCCCTCCGCGCCCAGCAGGCAGGCAGCCTCAGATCCCAGAGGCGATAAACAGGCTTCACAGAGACAAAGACCAGTGCTAAGCAGAGACAGGGAGGAGGTGGAAAGATGGATGTGTGCGTTGTGTGCGTGGGTGTTGTGGGGTGGTTGACCGATGGAGCTTCACACAAGCCTATCGTGACTGATGAAGGTAAAGCGGTGCTTCAGTATATTTTTTTAGTCGACAATCAGGACAGTTATTTTCTGGATGAAATGTTGATCTTCATCAATGCAGACGACTGTTAGGAACCAAAGATCCCACTAGATCTTTGGATGCCTTCTCCCTGTCTGCTGACAGTAACACAAGGACACGGACACGCACACACGCGCACACACACACACACACACACACACACACACACACACACACACACACACACACACACACACACACACACACACAGTATTTATCTCCCCCGGGTTTCTGCACTCCGCATGGGTCCCACTGCTATAGAGTCTGTCTGTTGTCTCACCACAGAGTCACATGGATTCAGGGTGGTGATCTTTCAACTTCACTGACCCCAGTTCAGAGTCGTACAGTGTCAAACCTCCGTTCCCACACTACCACTGACACTCGCTGACACTCCCTTACTTCACAGTGTCGGCCAAGTCCAACACAGAGATAGGAACCACGTGGTACGAAGAAGGCCTTGAAAGACCACTGTTCATATTGCAGTAGTGAATGCATGGTGAGCTCAGCCACACAAACCTATTAACCTTCACTGCCATTTCCCCATGTGGAGACTTTGTTCATACGGGAATAATATTGCAACTATTAGTGAGGTTTAGTGAGGTCGTGCACCTTCTGATTCGCTCCCAATCAGAAGATACTTGAGAGATATCAAGTGTGGAAATGGTTGATTGACACTTCCACTCTCAACTGAGGTCAAACACTAAAGATAACCAAATTGGTCAGACGACAGATAGATTATGTAGCAGTGGGGCAGAGAGCCGACACCCAGGGGAGATTAAAACACAGTACTTTCAGCAGACAGGGAGAGAAAGCAAACTGGGGTCTGGTGGGCCAGTAGGTTGACGATCATGGGGAAGGCACAATGTGCTGCTTATGTGGAGCGCCGCGTGGGAGGCGTGGGACCCAACCCTAGGGTTTTTCTCATCAACCGCCACGCCTTACGGCCCGAGGCCGGCCTCCTTCCCGTCGTCCTTTCGTGGTCTATGATTGAGGCGAGGGGCAAGCATGCTTGGAACCTCAGAGTACAGAGGTCTCTTTCTCCTGAGCCAAGCATCCAGCCACTTCAACCCACTCTGAGCTCTCCATACATCTACATAGCTCAGGCCTGACCAAAGCGTTTTATGGTCCGAAATTAAAAGCGGGCAAGGGGAGTTGACCACCACCGCATGTTTGAGGATGACCAAAGGGCTGTGACCGCCACAGCATGTTTGAGGTTAACCAAAATTACATAATTGAGAAAATGTGTGTATAAAATATATAAAGCCCACTTTAAGTAGAGTTGAACTAGTCCTAGTATATTTAATAGCAACTAATAATGTAAAAATGTTAATATACTGTTATATGACAATCAATTTCCGGACCATGCCGTGCAAGCACAGTACACCATTCTACTTGGATCCTGTTGCATTTGTTTGGGGAGGGGGAGTTTGTGAACTTCACACAGGCCGATGAGGAAGGAGTATGGGAGGGAACAGAAGAAGGAAAGAAGGGTAAGGGGTTGCACAGGAAGTAGTTCTGTGGGTGGAGTTCAAGGCCTGACTTCCAACTCCCTCCACACACCCTCTATGTCCTTCTGACCCTCTCTGTTGCTCCATAAGAGAAAGAGAGAGGGGGGATAGAGAGAGAGAGAGAGGCAGAGAGAGAGAGAGAGAGAGGAGGGAGAGTAGGGGAGAGAGAGAGAGGGAGGGAGAGTAGGGGAGAGAGAGAACGACAGATGGAAAGAGAGGGAGAGAGAGAGAGAGAGAGAGAGAGAGAGAGAGAGAGAGGGAGAGAGGAGGGAGAGTAGGGGAGAGAGAGAGAGGGAGGGAGAGTAGGGGAGAGAGAGAACGACAGATGGAGAGAGAGAGAGAGAGAGGGAGGGAGGGGAGAGAGAGAGAGAGAGAGAGAGAGAGAGAGAGAGACAGAGAGAGAGAGAGAGAGAGAGAGAGAGAGAGAGAGAGAGGGGGGATAGAGAGAGAGGGGGAGAGAGAGAGAGAGGGAGAGAGAGAGGGAGGGAGAGTAGGGGAGAGAGAGAGAGGGAGGGAGAGTAGGGGAGAGAGAGAACGACAGATGGAGAGAGGGAGAGAGAGAGAGAGAGAGGAGGAGGGAGAGAGAGAGAGAGAGAGAGAGAGAGAGAGAGAGAGAGAGGGGGAGGGAGAGAGGGAGAGAGAGAGAGAGAGAGAGAGAGAGAGAGGGGGAGGGAGGGAGGGAGGGAGAGGCTCTGCTGCTGCCCTTGCTGTTGTGTGTGTTGTTGTGGTGTCAAAAAAAGGATGGAAACAAAACGGGATCTCCTAACCGCTTTGGGGCTTGCAGCTCATGACTACTCACACTGTGTACGGCCATCGCCCTGGCAACGTTTACTTAGTGACTCAATAAACGCATGTCTCCATTCATTACAATTAACACCTTTGGTTGCCAAGGAAGTTATGTCCAAAACATACAATATGCAAAGGACCTTGCCTGATTTGTCTTTGTTGTTGTTGCAGAGTGTTTATAGCTAACAACTACGTCGGTGGATGCCCCAGACTAAAAATAAAAGGGGTCTGTTCTTTCCGGGTGTCTGTTAGCTCCCGTCATGGCCTGGCTTGCGACGAAGCTGCAGTCTGCTTCTAATTGATGCTATTTTGGACAGAGCGGGAACAATGTGAGGAAACGTTGTGTGGGGCAGAAACACTAGCAGGACAGTCAATCCTGCCTGGTGTGTGTATGTGTGTGCGTGGGCGTGCATGAGTGCGCACGAGTCTGTGCAATGCTAGCTAACATCTCTGCTGTTTTGGGAGTTAAGAGGGGCCGGAAAGTTAAGAGGGGCCAGGCGGTGGGGGGACGGGGGTGTGTGATGATATTTACAACATGTGTTGCCGCTCGACAGGAAAAGGAAGCTTGCGTCTGGCCATGTGACACTCTGAGAAACCATATTTCTGTCTGTCCTCTACTCAACACTCGGCCTCAGACTCAAAGTGCAATTACCACGGCAACACAGATATGGACCGTTTCCTGAGAGAAATAGAGGAGAGAGAGAGAGAGAGAGAGAGAGAGAGAGATGCAGAAAGAGACAGCGAGTGGAAGACAAGTAGTCAGAGTTGAGAAGCGAGGCGAATAGAAGGGAGAAAAAGAAGCCTCAAACCAAAAACGACATCTCAATCTAACAGTCTTCACCTCTGACGTAAGAGCTAGCCACGACGTGGCCTATGAGGCGGCCAGCGTTGTTGGTTTATCTATGAGTCAGAGTGTGGGACACTCACCGTTGAAGAAGCTCTTGACCTTGAGGTATCCCACACTGAGCCGGAGCACAGACAGCTTGTCCAGCCTCGCACGCACGTCCTCTGAGAACGGCAACAGCCCGGTCAACTTGTCCAGCTCTCCGTTCAGCCGGTCCCTGTGGCGCTTTGACGGGTTCGACTTGATGCCATCTGTAGGAGGGGGTTTAGGACTGAAAAAAAGAGAGGAAAATAAGTTAACGTTTGATGATGGTGGGGGGAGGGGGGGGGGTGTTGAAATTGATGCAGGGTTTTTTTATGGTCCCCGTTTCAACCCAAGACCTTTGTCTTTCTATTATTGTTGAAGAGAGTCTTCTAAGACAGACTGGTGCTGAGAATGACACACGAGTAGAATGTGTGACAAGCAGCCACGGTCTCTGCTACACAGCCTGGTTTCTCTGGTGATGATGAAACCACCTTGTAAGAAATATTTTGGTCAAGAAGAGAATGGAATCGTAGTGCATGTCTTACATGGAATCCAATTTCATTTGATTGTAATGTGAAAATGCCTGATCAATTTAGTCCTTAATGAGGTTGGATCTACTCTCTGATTTTAGCTGTGTGCTATTCGGGTTAGGGTATTCCCCGGGCCACTGTTGGGTTGGTGTTGAAGTGAATTCTGGCGCTAAAGAAGATTCTCAGGCTGTTAAAAATCATACGTAGGGCCACTTCAGGAAATGAAATGTGATCCACACCCAAAAACCTCCAAGAACAATTGTCTTTTAGAGAGATGTCTCAAGTCTGCAAACGCGCAAAATGGCCCCCTTTTCCCTATAGCACGTGTCAAACTCAAGGCCAAAGGGCAATTTGAGTAAAGAAATATACTGTTGAAGTCGGAAGTTTACATACACTTAGGCTGGAGTCATTAAAACTCATTTTCAGCAACTCCATGAAATGTATTGTCAACAAACATAGTTTGGCAAGTCGGTTAGGACGTCTACTTTGTGCATGACACAAGTAATTTTTCCAACAATTGTTAACAGACAGATTATTTCACATTTAATTCACTGTATCACAATTCAAGTGGGTCAGAAGTTGACTGTGTCTTTAAACAGCTTGGAAAATTCCAGAAAATTATGTCATGGCTTTAGAAGCTTCTGATAGGCTAATTGACATAATTTGAGTCAATTAGAGGTGTACCTGTGGATGTATTTCAAGGCCTACCTTTAAACTCAGTGCCTCTATGCTTGACATTATGGAAAAATCAAAAGAAATAAGCCAAGACCTCAGAAAAAATATTGTAGACCTCTTCAAGTCTGGTTCGTCCTTGGGAGCAATTTCCAAACGCCTGAAGGTACCACGTTCATCTGTACAAACAGTAGTACACATGTATAAACACTTGGACCACGCAGCCATCATACCACTCAGGAAGGAGACGTGTTCTGTCTACTAGAGATGAACATACTTCGGTGCAAAATGTGCAAATCAATCCCAGAACAACAGCAAAGGACCTTGTGAAGATGCTGGAGGAAACAGGTACAAAAGTATCTATATCCACAGTAAAACAAGTCCAATATCGACATAACCTGAAAGGCCGCTCAGCAAGGAAGAAGCCACTGTTCCAAAACCGCCCTATAAAAGCCAGGCTTCGGTTTGCAACTGGTCTGATGAAACAAAAATAGAACTGTTTGGCCATAATGACCATCGTTATGTTTGGAGAAAAAAGGGGGACGCTTGCAAGCCGAAGAACACCATCCAAACCGTGAAGCATGGTGGTGGCAACATCATGTTGTGAGGGTGATTTAGTGCAGGAGGGATTGGTGCACTTCACAAAGTACATGGCATCATGAGGAAGGAAAATCATTCTGGATATGTTGAAGCAAAATCTCAAGACATCAGTTAAAGCTTGGTCGCAAATGGGTCTTCCAAATGGACAATGACCCCCAGCATACTTCCAAAGTTGTGGCAAGATGGCTTAAGGACAACAAAGCCAAGGTATTGGAGTGGCCATCACAAAGCCCTGCCCTCAATCCTAGAGAAAATTTGTGTGAAGAACTGAAAAAACATGTGTGAGCAAGGAAGCCTACAAACCTGACTCAGTTACACCAGCTCTGTCAGGAGGAATGGGACAAAATTCACCCAACTAATTGTGGGAAGCTTGTGGAAGGTTTCCCGGAACGTTTGACCCAAGTTAAACAATTTAAAGGCAGTGTTACCAAATACTAATTGAGTGTTTGTAAACGTCTGACCCACTGGGAATGTGATGAAAGAAATAAAAGCTGAAATAAATAATTATCTCTACTATTATTCTGACACTTCACATTCTGAAAATAAAGTGGTAATCCTAACTGACCTAAAACGGGGAATTTGTACTGAGATTAAATGTCAGGAATTGTGAAAAACTGAGTTTAAATGTATTTGGCTAAGGTGTATGTAAACTTCCGACTTCAACTCTATATACTGAACAAAAATATAAACGCAACATGCAACAACTTTGACGATTTTACTGAGCTACAGTTCATAAAAGGAAATCAGTCAATTTAAATAAATAAATTAGGCCCTAATCTATGGATTTCACATGACTGGACAGGAGCGCAGCCAATCATAATATTTTTTTTCCCCACAAAAGAGCTTTATTACAGACATAAATACTCCTCAGTTTCATCAGCTGTCCTGGTGTCTGGTCTCAGACGATCCTGCAGGTGAAGAAGCCGGATATGGAGGTTCAGCGTTGGCGTGGTTACATGTGGTCTGCGGTTGTAAGGCCACTTGGATATACTGCCAAATTTTTTAAAGCGTTGGAGGCGACTTATGTTCGAGAAATTAACATTAAATGATCTGTTAACAGCTTTGGTGAACATTCCTGTAGTCAGCATGCCAATTGCACGCTCCCTCAAAACTTGAGACATCTGTGGCATTGTGTTGTGTGACAAAACTGCACATTTAAGTGGCCTTTTATTGTCCCCTGCACAAGGTGCACCTGTGTAATGATCATGCTGTTGAATCACCTTCTTGATATGCCACACTTGTCAGGTGGATGGATTATCTTGGCAAAGGAGAAATCCTCACCAACAGGGATATAAACAAATTTGTGCTTTTTGTGCATATGGACAATTTCTGGGATCTTTTATTTCAGCTCATGAAACATGGGACATTATATGTTGCGTTTATATTTTTTGCTCAGTATATACAGTATAGTCTCTTCACTCTGTCCAGCTAGCTAACAGTCATCGAAATGAAGCTTGACAGTCAATAAGCATCGAACATTCCAGAAAGCGATAGATTAGAGGACAAGTTCAAATTTGAAATGAAAAGTTACATTTGAACTGTGGCCCTCCGGACCTCGGTGAAGATCGAATGCGCCGCCCAGCGTGGTACATTTGTTTGACATCCCGGCCCTATAGCGTCAAAAGTAGTGAACTATAAGGAATACGGTGTCATTTCAGATACAAACAGAGACTCGGTCCCCTTTGATAGTTGAAGAGTAGCTGAAACAGATGTGATTCTCAACTTCAAGTAAAGAACCAGGTCATTGGTGCAGTATGACATCATCCTGACTCCTCACACATACAGGCCGCTGTGTCCCAGGTGTTTGTCTTAGAGTAAGTCTCACCAAGCACCTTTGGGTCACAGCTACTATACTCTCTCTGGCATATTCCTAGAAACGTACTTAACTCTCTTTGTAAACTGTCAAATAGCATAATTAATCCATTATAATGTTCAACTAACTACAAAAGGCCTTAAGTCCAAGAGATTATCAGAGTTGTTTTAGGCATTTGATAAGCAAGGCAATATTAGCGTTGTGTGTCAAGTATACTGTACATCATAAACATCTATTCCAAGAAAAAGTGAAATATTTTCTTGAAAATGAACTGTCATAGACATATAAGAAAAATAGACATATATAATGATAATGTTGTTAACACAGTGTGTCGTTGTCTACTCTTACCAATCCTTAAAACCAACAACCTCTCCCACTTCAGAATTTCCTGGTTCAATGTTCGGGAGAACCTTGTCTTGAGAAACCAAGCCATTGTTGTCAAATGGAGGTCTGTTGCAACCCGACGCTGTATTTTCACCACCAAGGGTTTAACCCGAAGGAATTTCAACATAACATAAGTAACATAAGTGCTAGCTTCTTGTAGCATTTTGGCTCACATCATTAAAATGGCCAACCTTTCCATAAACAGTTCAAACCAGACGGCCGAGATCTGAACCAAAATAGAAAACAGGCCAGTCTTCCAAAGGTCAACCTGATGGCTGAACAGAGGAGGCGCGATAGAGTAACCAGATCTGGGTAATCTGATTTTGAGTGTTGTAACCGATACATGACACGAGAGGCCTGTGCACGTTTGGAAACACCGGGGCCCAGGCCTGGATTCAAATAGTATTTGTTCCCGTCAAATACTTTCAACATTTGACTTGTACGGGGTGCCAGATGGGTAGGTTTTTTTTCTCCCTTTTCTCCTCTATTGGTTCTTTTGCGCCAGGCAAGCTCAACCAAGGGAAGCTAACATATTTGAAAGTGCACAAACGCTATTTGAGCCCGGCTCTGGTAAGGTCATTCCCACCCTGATAACCTCCAGTAGAACTCGATCTGTCTCTGGTCCACCTCAACAAAACAAGACTGGAGTTAAACTCAGATGGCTCAACCTGCAGCGTTCGTCTTGCCCAACTCGCCATTACTCATACTGCAGGTCCAATTCTTAAAACAATGGATGTGTAGTATTATCTATCTTGGCAGAGCTTTACCATCTTATTGCAAGACTGCTTTCCCAGACTCCCAAACAAAGGTACTTTGTCTGAGTCAGTGCAACAACAACCCCTGAATAAGATGAGGTTCTATGTCGAAAATAACGAGTACATCAAAACTGTCTAACATTCTTTCCAAATTGTTTAGGTGAAGAAGAAAAAAAAAGACAAGGAAAATACTGTCTAACATTCTTTCCAAACAGTCAGGACACTGTCTGTGAAGGAATGGTGAAGGTAGAAGCCACACAGGTGGATGGGGAATAAGGGTCCCTTTAAAGTAAAGCTTTAAAATGTGGGAATGCGAATGCATGCCCCCTCCATGGTCATCACCATCAAAGTCATATTCATCCATTGACAAACTTGCTGCCAAAAATTGCACGAGTCACTTCTGGCTCATTGGGTCAAGTGTTCCCGTAATGAGCTTCTGGTGAGGTCTGTTACAGTTAACGTAGCCATGTGACGTCACTGACAAGTGGCAGGAGAGGAGAGGAGAGGTGGCCGAGGGTCTGGTGTGGACTGGAGATTCAGGGTCTAACATGTCTGTGTGTGTGTGTGTGTCTGTCTGTCTATCTGTCTTTGTGTGTCTGTTTCCATGCCTGCCTGCCTATCTGTTTGTCTGTCTATAAGTCTCTTAGATAATGTGAAATGTTTGCTGAATTGTTGGATCAGTCTCATTTGATTCACAAAGGAATGACAAAGAGTCATGGATTTTCTGTTCTAAAAGGGATTTTTCCTAGTGGAAAACTCACCAACTAAAAGTCAGTGACCTAGTAAGAGTGGCTGACTGAGTATCATACTCAAAGCAATATCTACTAAAACACTAGCGATGCGTCCCAAACGACATCCTATTCCGTATATAGTGCACTACATTTGACCAGAGAGCCCTATGAGTCCTCGTCAAAAGTAGTGCACTATATATGGAATTGAGTGCCGTTTGAGAGGCAGCCTACGCCTGGTCTGCAACACAGCAGCCACACAATGATATCATTGTGGAGGTAGAAAAAAGCTCACTCTATTGGACATTATAGAACTGCAGACACTGTCTCCTGCTGTAGGTAATGTTATACCATCAATCTTCTCTTTTTAAAAGGCCAACAAGTTACCCTGTGCCATTGTTCCAACGTTCTGGAAATCTGATAGAGGGAGAGAGCAATGAAAAGAGAACGTTTCCATACAGGGCTGATATAGAAAGTGTGGAGTTTGGAGGAAGAAAATCTTCTTTTTTTTTTAAAAGTGGAGCAAAATACTTGCTGTTGCTAATCGGGTCGTAAGGTTATAAGTAGGTAATAATAAAGTAATTACTCATTGAGTGCCACCATATCGCTGGCGAGTTTCGGACTTCTAACCCCTTTTAAACATTGTGTGTCTGAGCTGGTCTTCCTGTACCATTGGAATCGTCTATATCTTCTGCATCCGTAAATACCAACCATTACTCTGTTTGATTGGGGGGGGGTGAACTAGAGCGGTGTTTGTGAGACAAGGGCGGAACCCGAAGGGGCCCGGGGGCGGGTCTTTTATACCAAAATGTCTGTAGAGTCCGAATGGTTTGAGCTACAAACTATTAAAAGCTTTCTATGAAACGCTAAGACTCTCACAAACACACACATGTTTTTTTTGCTCTATGATGCGTACAAAAGGTAAGGGGTTCTCCAGTATAGAAGATCATTGGAAATCCCTGGACATGTGTCTATAACACTGTATGCTCACGTAGTTGCTGACACAAACTCCAAACTAAACACAGTTGTCACTGACAAGTTGGATATTATTTTCCAGTGAGTAAACAATTGATGTACTTACAGCATTCATATAAATTCATTTTTTAAAAATCAGGTTTGTGCTTAGATGGAACTTGTCTTTTTATTGACATCTCATGAATGCAACTGTTTATGTAAACATAAGGGCTGGACATGCAGATCAATGAAAGTCAGATAAACGAAAATAAGATTTTTGCTGGAATCTTGGGACCAAAATGTTCTGAGTAGTGCAATGTATTTAAACGTTTTAAAAAACGATTTGTTCAAGTGAATATTTTTGCCAGAAAATATAAATGTGTAACTTTGTGTGTGATTTAGTCATTTGCAGAGGACAAAATTAAGAAATGTTAAAAGACATAACTACACACCAAACTGAAATCTTAAGCTAACCCTAAAGACTTGAGGAAGCATTTACAATAGGTTGCTGTGGAAAATACTGACAACTTAAATACAGATTGTATATATTAAATAATCAAATGAAGATGGTTTCGGAACGAGACAGCAGACTAAATCAGTTTGGTATCGTTGCATCTGCAGAATCACTGCAGATACCCAGAGCTATACCAACTTTACGCACAACTTAAACACAAAACCAGTATCATAATATGCATATTATTCATATAATATGATCAATTATAGATTGATAGATAACAAGTCAAGCAATGTGTGTATCGTAAAAAATGCCGTCATGCATTCACCCATAAAATTATGACAGAATGTGGTGAACATGCACATCGGTCTTATTTGCGTAACTTGATTTAGTGAAGCTCAGAACCCATAGCCTATAGTGAAAATAAGTGCCACACGATAGGCTACACAAAGTCTAATATTCACATAATAGTAGAATAAACTTCAAATTAAACATTTAGTTTATTGTTTTGTATCGTTAGAACCTGTATTAGTAGCATTGGTTGACCTGTAAGATAATGTAACCATTCCTTTTACACAAAGTAGCCGTATCTTTTAACTTGACAATTATATTCAGAGTTGCTTACATTTTCTGAACAGGCTTCTTCCGTTTCTTAGCTGCGTACTGCGCCGTACTCCCCAACATGATGTATCTCTCCCTAAGAAAGTCTATAGAATAACACTATCCTATACGTGTCCCTCTTATTCTTGCAGGTCGTTTACGAAGACCCACGACTAGATGCAGCTCTGTATAATGTAAATATCCACAAGGAGTCCGCCGATGTACAGAACGTCTCATACGTCGACGCTCCAAATATGAACAGAAACTATTCCTCTTGGTTGACCAGACCGACAAAATCCAAAATTGCTTTTTGATACAAAAGTTTAGGGAAACTTGCGTGATCCGAATACATTTGACTCCGTACGTCCGTCCGTCGGTCCGTCCTTCTTTTTTTTTAAGCTGTCATTCCTAATGCATTAACATACTGTACACTCCTCTCGTTGGGCGAAAGTTATGGCTGCGTTTTCTGCTACTCGAACCAATCCAGAGCGCTGGTTCGCCGCAACTCACGCAGCAGGTATAGTGGGGCTGCTCGCTATTGGTGCAAAGCGCTTTCAGGAAATGTAACACAGAAGAGAGAGAGAGAGCGAGAGAGAGAGAGAGAGAGAGAGAGAGAGAGAGAGAGACCTTTAAAGGGGCAATCTACGATTCAAACAATAATAAAGCGTGACCCCGCCACTGTTTCGGTAAACATGCGAGGGACGGGGCTAGAGAAATGTATCCACTCTGAAATTCATAGGCAGAGGCACAGAGCTATGGCTGCAAGGACCTAGCATCCATTGTATCAAAATTATAGTTGTACTCATGTTTTGAGGCTATACAGTGATCGTTTCTAATGACATTGTTTACAACCAATATAGTAAAACAAGCTTATATTTTGGGTTCTGATGGGTTACGACAGTTGAACTAAGCTCAAGAGGTAGTTAGAATGTACATTATTCAATAATCAATGGGTATTTACACTATCATTAATTTACATGTCAAAAAATGGTTTAGAAATGGCAATTTCCCCTTTAATGGTGGAGTTGTTTATGATATATACAACAAGGACAAACTGTACATATTGTACTTACATAATCGTTTGCAACCTTTGATATCATGGAGAATGCGCTCAGAGCTATGTGCAATAACCAATTTCAATGTAAATGCTGGCTATTGTCCTGGGCCTCTAACTTCATACTGGAATGCTAGATTAAAACATGTTGAATATACACAGTTTCAGATCATTTGATGTTAGTGCGTGAACTTTGGCAACCAGACATTTCCAAAGCCACTTTCTCCCATGCAGTTGTAGATAATAGATAGCCAGGTATTCCTGGGCTACAGGGCTCTACCATAACCCTGGTACACTGTGGTTGTAGCATGGTTCTATGATGCTGGGAGCTTTTCAGACACTCTTCCCATAAAGATGACTTTTTGCTTCTGGTTCAAGTGATGAATGTGGTAATGGTTGCCTAGGGTTGTCTTGAAGAGTTTTTTTGTTGTTGATTTCAACAAAGATATCCTTTTATGTCCATGGGCTTTTGAAACTCCCCAAACCACAATCCATTAAATACACTTGCAAACTATGGAGAGTTAAAATGCCTTGTTTTATTCCATCTCCTCTTTCCTCTGTGACGGCTTAGCTTGGCCAATGGATCCTAGTAGTAGGACAGTATTTCCAGCACATGATAATATTGGATAATTCAATTCGGAGGGAAACTGAAGTGAATGATTAACACTGACAATAAAGACTTACTGGTATATATTCAACAACTTCAATGAGACACAATAGACAGGATTGTAATCACATAGAATAGGATGGATTCAAAATAGAGCCTCACTGATCATGTGGACTGGGCCAGGGAGGCCAATGTTTGCTAACTTGTTGATCTGTTCTATACTCAGGCTGCAGTGGGGTTGTCGCCCCAGACTGTGATGGGTTTGGTTGGGTCGCCCAGGCGTTGCTGTCTGACAGGGAGTGCAAAACCTCTGACCGACCATATCCACCACAGAGCAGGAACTATCTGCAGCACACATATTGAAACAGTGTCAGTAAAAACAAACAGCCACAGAAAGGACAGTAAAAGCACACCACAGAATAGCTGACAGCTTTGACTTGGCTGCCAGAGAGGAGTGATATGTCATGTGTAAAATCCACTCACTTGACACTCCACAAAGTAGGTTCCCATACGAGGCCATGGTTGCAAGTGAACTTCTTTGAAAAAGTAGGAGTTCAATCTATACCCTTTACTCTTACACCCTGTCAGTAAACACTGACTAGAGGATTGGGGTTGAACAGGTCTCTCTGTTCTAGTTCTTGTTGATTAATCAGTCGATCACAATGTATTTTGGCATTGACTTAGCGTTCCAACAGATTTCATAACCGTTGTTTACGTGTGGCTCCACGTATCGACTAAAGTATTTGCCCAATTGTCAACTGAAGCAATGTATTGGGGTTGACACTCTAATGGAAACGTTGAACACATGAAATCCGTCAACATTACTGTAGCCCTAAAGCTTAATTGAATATAAATCGTGACAAATGTATGTTGAGAAATACAGGGATATAAACACAGAGGCTAAATTGAGTGCAAATCCAGAACTAACACCCGTTGGTTATTTTGTGCCTGTTTTTTTTTTGCGTATGTCCCCCCCCTATTAACAACACCCACCAGAAATCACTTGGCATAGCTGTCTATTAAATGGTCCTATCCAAGCAAGTATTGGAAATCCCCGTCATAGCCACTGGAGGGAAAGGTCTCTGCCATAGTGAAGAACGAATTAACACATGGGGAAACCTATTTTGTTACCATAGAGCCACTGTTGTTGGAGCTTATAAACAAACCAGTGATAAGTAAAGCAGCTATTTATGATATGCCACCATCTGGCACCATGAAATTACTTTTACGGTTGAAAATACATCCAGTTAAATCAGAGTTTTACTTGCAATAAAGAAAATCTGTCCGGATAACATACAGGAAACCGACACACAGACCTTAGTTGGTGAAGTTGTCTCGGTTGCACTGTAATGATGTAGATTGCAGAGGGAGTGTAAATTGTCTGAATTAAAAATGAAGAAACGACTGTTTGTCGCGAGAACAAATGGAGTTTATAGAAACCATCTCTGTTTTGACATTCATCGGAAGCACGGTGCCATTATTGTCACGATGGGGTTTAGATCTGAAATTCTGCTTCAATCTGAAATGGGATTTATGTCAACGCTGTTCAAATAGCTGTAGCGTGATACAAATGAAATGGTTATCATCGAGGTAGAATTATCACATCAGTTGAAGCAACAAGAAGAGAAGCTTTATCTGTCAAGAAATAAAGGTGCAACGTTAACAAAATTGCACTCTTAACATGAGCTCATTAAAGAATTACACGTTTAGAGTTATACAATTCAGAGGAGTTTATATTGTTTGTCGGGGAACAGGGTGAAACTGTGGTTCGTTTCCAGTTCTAGATGGCAAATCAAAGATTGTTACCATAGTTTTTAACAAGACACGCCGAGGTGATTTTAATACACTAGTAAATCTGTTGAAAACAGTTTTAAATGTTACCCATTGAACTTTTACTGGGTAGCATTTAGTTCTATAACCAGCTTCATAAAGTGAAATGAGCGCTGTGTCATTTTGCATTCTTCTCAATTATGACAACTTTCTGCACCTGCGTTCATGATATAGCGCTTCAGAAAGCTGATGTGCATTATGGAAAAACAAAAGAAAATGCAATTTATATGTCACCTGCCTTCACAGAGGTTTTGTTGGCATGAAGGGACTAAGATATACTTGTGAGTGTCATAACCAAGGACAGTTTAGGATGCACAACACGAAGACAAATTAGCTGAGGGAGGGTGTCTAATACAATACTCTGATTTAATAGATTTGAGGCATGAAGTGGGTGGGAAATTTACCTTCGCTGCCTGGTCTCTACCCTCAAGTAAAGCTAACCCCCTGGTCCCCTCTGCTCACCCTGCAGTTACTGATTGATATTACAGGCGCATTAGAGCAAGGATTTCTGCCCCCTAGAGGTAAAAAACAGAACCTTTGTAGGATAGGTTGGCAATTTACAACAGAGGCAGAGGAATTTGGCACTCTGACCATTCTACACAATCCATTTATAAGTATACCTGAAAATCACTGACCATGGTTATTCATATTCACAGCATTTCTGTTTTCCTGATACTGACGCCTTCTGACAGTGTTGGGGTCTAGCCTGACGAGTTGGTGTGGACAATGTTGTTTTGAATTGAGCATAATGTCTTACTCTGCCCTCGCCCTTCATTTTACGAAACACTGACTGACGCACTGGATCTTCAAAAGACTCAACTGGCTCGAAGGTCAAAACTCAAGCTGTTGGATGACCTCCCTGTCCAGCAATCAACTTGTGCTCTACTTATAAGGGTGCAGCCCTAGTGGAAAAACAACAACAACCTAGCTAAATCGGATACTATCCCATAGGTCTGGGAACAGTTACAGGAGTTTACCTCCAATCAAAATGGCTGCCGAAGGTTGTGATTTGGCATCGCTTCATTGGCGACAAGTTGTTTGTGTTGACCTCTCTTTGAAGCAGAGAGGAGAAGTCCGGGTTTGTCTGGTTCACAGAGAAAGGAAGGGATTAAATCCAGAAGTGGCCCTTACCCTTTACTCAGATCTGAGTAGCCATATCTAGCAAAGCACTTGATCTGTGGAAGAGGAAAATAAAGAGTCTACAAGGAAATACAAGTCTTCTCCTCAGTGAAGTTCTTTCATCTCTCTGCATTCTCATCATTATTTTCATTGGTACAGTAATGTATCACGGTACATAATATTGAATATATTATGAGTATATGCTTAGAGGATATCTGTCATCATTCTGATGCTGTAAATCATTAAGTATTGTACTCTCTCTGCCCGGTGGTGGACCTTGCAATGTTCCTCTCAACGAATAGCTTATACGGTCTTGTATAGATGCATGAAACATGATGAAAATGAAGGACACACTATCTCCACCTGAAAGTACCAAACCTGTGAGAGGCTCATCCTTCAAACTCAGTCCAGGTTTGGACCCTGGACCAACACACACACACACACACACACACACACACACACACACACACACACACACACACACACACACACACACACACACACACACACACACACACACACACACACACACACACACACACACACACACACACACACACACACACACACACACACGCACACTTTCAGTCTTATAGTCATCCTCAATTTAATTTACTTCTGAGAGACCCGTGATTGCGGACAGATGTTGGCGTAGTGGACATAGTGTGTGTGTGCAAAACAGGGTTGAGGGGGTTGGTTGGTCGGGTCATTGTTTAAACTTTACCTTACCGTCTAGTCATGGCTTTTTCCATGGCAGCTCTAACTCTCTCTCTCTCCAGCCCAATGAATCACAATTGGGTTTATTGGAAGGGACTTAACCCTTGTGGTGGATAGGTTGGCCTTTGGAAAGACAAATTGGTCCCATTTCTCATCTTGTTTTTTATGAGAGATTATTAGCTGTGAACTTTTTAAAGGAGGCGAGGGTAGTGAGTTATGCTCGCTGTCATGCAGAGTACTGAGTGGGCTTTAGGACTGTAGTCTTGCCAGTGCATTCCTACTCAGGAAACGATTTGTTTGTATCAAACACTGAAGTCAGCCTTCACTTTAGCCTTGCCTCTATACTTTTAAAAGAAACTGAAGACCACCTTTATTCAAACAGTGTGTGAGGCCGAGTACTCCTAAGTGCCTACCTAGATGACATGTTTGGAATAGTCAGGCCAGGGTGTGTTTTTGGCCTCTACAGTGTAGATGGAAGGGCTCTAAAGTACGTTTCTCTCCTGTGAGTAGATCATGGGTACGCACACTGGGTCTCCTGAAGGTAGAAGTGGACACAGATCCAATCATCTCAGATCTCTACAATTGCCAAGGAGGTAGGAGATAGGAGTTGGTTTGGGATTTAAGGGATATCGCTGCTGCCCAACCTACTGGGAAATGTTGGGCCAACTAAACTGTAAACTCCAGTCTGTACCCTACAGGTATAAGGGCAGGGGTAAGTTTGGCAGTGGTGGAAAAAGTACTTGATTGTCAAACTTGAGTAAAATAAGATGCCTTAATAGAAAAGGACTCACAGAGTAAAATACTGTTTGAGTAAAGGTCTAAAAGTATTTGGTTCTAAATATACTTAAGTATAAAAAGTAAATGTTATTGTTAAAATGTATCAAAAGTAAAAGTACAAATGTTTTCATATTCCTTATAAACCAGATGGCACAATTGGTATATTTTATTGACAGATAGCCAGGAGTACACTCAAACTCTCAGACATAATTTACAAACAAAAAATGTGTGCTTAGTGAGTTGGCCAGATCAGAGACAGTAGGGATGACCAGGTTTTCTGTCTTTCTGTGCCAGTTTGTCTCGTTTGTTAAAGTCAACCAGTGGTTTGCCTCCGTGGCTGCGTTTCCCCAGTCTCTCTTTTCTCGTCCTCCTAGTTTTGACCCTTGACGGTCCTGACTCTGAGCCTGCCTGCCATCCTGTACCTTTGCCTCTACTCTGGATTACCGACCTCTGCCTGACCTGACCCTGGGCCTGCCTGCTGTCCTGTACCTTGACCCCACTACTCTGGATTACCGACCTCTGCCTGACCTGACCCTGGGCCTGCCTGCTGTCCTGTACCTTGACCCCACTACTCTGGATTACCGACCTCTGCCTGACCTGACCCTGGGCCTGCCTGCTGTCCTGTACCTTGACCCCACTACTCTGGATTACCGACCTCTGCCTGACCTGACCCTGGGCCTGCCTGGTGTCCTGTACCTTGACCCCACTACTCTGGATTACCGACCTCTGCCTGACCTGACCCTGGGCCTGCCTGCTGTCCTGTACCTTGACCCCACTACTCTGGATTACCGACCTCTGCCTGACCTGACCCTGGGCCTGCCTGCTGTCCTGTACCTTGACCCCACTACTCTGGATTATCGACCCCTGTCTGCCTTGACCTGTTGTTTGCCTGCCCCATGTTGTTGCAATAAACATTGTTACTTCAACACAGTCTGCACTTGGGTCTTACCTGAAACCTGATAGTACTTTTGGGTGTCAGGGAAATGTATGGAGTAAAAAGTACATTATTTTCTTTAGGAATGTAGTAAAGTAAAAGTTAGCAAAAAAAAAAAAAAAAGTAAAGTACAGACACCCCAAAAAACGACTTAAGTAGTACTTTAAAGTATTTTTACTTAAGTATTTTACACCACTGAAGTTTGGGTTTGAGTGTAGCTAACAGGTCTGACTGCTAAGACCCAGGCTAGCGTTCTCCTACTGGGTCACACCACTCCTAATGCTCAATTTTCTCCAAGTGTGAGAAAATAAATATTTTAATGATGAGTGGAGCTGCGCGCTGAATGAGGCCAGCTTCCACATGTGCTTTGAGTTGGGAAGAGGGATTGGGAAGCTCAGGTCTGACAAAGCCCCATTGGTCACTGATATAAGGCTGCATCACTTTCAGGCTCTTCCATGGGCCACCCCATAGACTCCCGCGCATGTTATAATCATTTAGGTGCAGGTTGTCATTGTTTAACGAATTTGAATCAGAACATCTAATGAATCAGACTGATATATTGTCCGATTGTCTAGATCAGAGTAACCTACTCTTAATCAGCTTCCTAAATCGAACACTTGTTGACTTAAAAAAACAAAAACAACACTTAACACAGTGAATAATTCATACGTGTAAAGGAGTAATCATCCAAGGCTGCCATCTCGGTGCTTTGGCAACCACGGAATTCCTACTGATGCTATGTAACATAACGCATGTGTGTAATCAAAATTGAATCAAATGCTATTGGTCACATGCGCCGAATACAACAGGTGTAGACCTCACAGTGAAATGCTTACTTACGAGCCCCTAACCAACAACGCAGGTTAACAAAAATAAATAAATACAGATAAGAATAAGAAATAAAAGTGACAAGTAATTCAAGATTTCAATCATGCTTTTCAGATTGAAAAACATCACCGCCATTTTTTGTTGTTGTACCTGATGAAGTGCAAACTGGGCAGTAGACCTTATCTCCAGGCCATCAGACTGTTAAACAGTCACCACTAGCCTCCACCCAGTACCCTGCCATGAACTTTAGTCACTGCTACTAGCCGGCTACCACCGGGTACACAACCCTGAAACCTTAGAGACTGCTGCCCTATGAACTGTTCATAGTCATTAAAAACCGGTCACTTTAATAATGATTGCATACTTTTTAACCCTATATTTATATACTGTATTCTAGTCGAGTCTCATCTTATAGAACTACTGCTGTACACACCTTTCCTATTCATATACTGTCCCTGCTGTCTATACACCTCATCCTGTACTATATATTTATATTCTGGACACGGACAGTGCTCATTCTAATATTTCTATATTTGTTCATTCCTTTCTTTTTAACTTTGGGATTTGCGTGTATCTTTTTGTATTGTTAGGTATTACTGCACTGTTGGAGCTAGGAATGTAAGCATTTCACGACACCCGTGACAACATCTGCAAAATATGTGTACGTGACCCCCCCCCCCCAAAAAAAAAAACATTTTACTTCATTCGAAAGTCCCCTTTCTGCCTTCACTCAACTCCATAAAAGTTCCGGTGGACTCCCACGAATTGTGAAGAAGCGATGCAAATGTTTTCATCACCATCAGAGTTTCACAGCAACAACATCCCCCTGGGGCACCTACTCCACGTGTGCTCAACGTCATTTCATTGAAATTACGTGGAAAGAGAAATTGATTCAACCAGTGTGTGCCCATCTTCTTTTCCAAGTTTCCCAAAATAATAAACTACAATAATAAACCCCACTTGATCCTACTGCCAAGCTCCACTGTGCAATGTATCATTATATTGAATATCACTGGCTGGCACAACACGGAGAGATAGGAGAACGGGATTTATGAGGAATGCACTTCTCTCGTGCTTATCTTCCTGGAAGTGTCTTCAAGATCGGAGTTGGAATATTGGTAAAAATGTCAACATAAATAACAGAATAATATATCATCCATGACAGCTGTTTTCATTCGTCTACTTTCCTCTACTTGACCGTCTGTCAACCGTGGCATCCCAGCAGGTGGGGTGCCACAGTGATCTTGGAGGGAGACAAACAGCTCACCTCGGGTCCGAGGGCATCGCGTTTATCACACCTGGGTCTGGCCTAGATCCCCCAACCTTTGGGTTGTCCCAACTGATGACCACCACTCACTCTGGACAAGTAGCACAGGCACAGATACTGTATGTTGCGGTCCCACAAAAGACATGGACACCACCTTACAGAGTCACGTAAATGTTTCTAACGAAGAATGCAAATAAGGAGGCCCCTGAGGATCAACAGTAACTACATAACATATATTTACAGAGAGAAAAAATGTCAAACAACATCTGCAAATGTCACTTACAGTGTTTGTTCTATTAGCAGGCAGCAGCAGTGCCGATGAAGAGGAGGCCTACTGTTTTAACACTGGTAGCTACAGTAGCACCAATATCTTGTTTTCCAGTCATTCACATAAGCCCAGTAATCAGTATGGCTAATCAGATGTTGGAAAAGCCAGCACAAATAAATAGGTGTGAAGGAATTCTCTCCCCCTCAGCCCGACCAACAGATGGGAACACTTGTTTTTGGGTGCTTTCCACACGCCACACTCTCCCTCCGACTACTTTAGGATCTATTATGTGGCTTTGCCTTATGCCTTTTAATGGACGTGTGTGGTGTTTAAGTCTATTTAGTAATACATCTACAATAACTCAGATCAATACCCTTTTTGTACAGTAAGCATTCATGTTTTGATTTTGTGGGACCAATGTCTATACTTGTACATGTGGTATTGCAGGCAATCTGAGGGATACTTGTATATGTGGTATTGTAGGCAATCTGAGGGACATTAAGTCCTACGGTACTTATTTCTTATGGTGCTACTTGCATGTCAATATGACCTGTTTGAGAAAATGCTCCGAATAACTCTCTTTTGGAGTTTGGATAGTAGTATACTAATCTGTACTGAGAACACAAACATGAGGTTGTATTATATGTGACCAGCACAAAGTCAAAGTTCCTAAACTCTCTGGCTTTGCCTTTTCATATAACAGTGTGCTGCAGTGCCTCACTGCATGGTGGCCTACTGTAGCCTGCACATGAGAGGAGAGGCGATTGCGTCGATTTAACAGCAGTGTCTGTTGTTGAGGCTATCTCGGCTCGGGCTGCCTGACTCTAAGTGGGTAGAGTGAGCCCCTTCCCTCTGAAAAACTGTGTTCGCACGCAAGGGGCTGTGGGGCCCCATGTCCCAGCATTCTCAGGTGGTGACTTCAGGAGAAGACTGTGAAGCTGGAGCTGAAGAACTGAGAGTGGGCCAGGCCTGTCTGTCCCATTGGGACCCGCCATCCACAGCCTCCCAGCTCCAGTCTGTTATTTCTAGTGTTATTGAAGAGTGGGGCCTCCTCTGCTCTTGGCCGGGCTCTGTCCCTCCACTCATCTGTAGTTGATTAGGGCCCTGGTCGGTCGGTTGGATTCTCCCTGGTTCCCCAGCGCTGACATGAGGTATGGGCCTAGCGAGGCCCAGGCTACACTCACAACGATAAACATGACGGCTTCCCATGAACTCACTCATCCCCTTGTAGTGAATGAAAAATGGAACATTTTAGACCTAACGGTTAATACTCACTTCAAGCAGAACAGAGAGCGATAAAAGATCCCCGTTAATGTTAATGTTGTTCTATACGAGGCTGCCTGTCAAAATGTGTTAATGTATTTTGTCATTATTGGTGTTGATTTGATAAGGGATGGATTTGATAACTAAGGTTGTGTTACAGTAGCAGGCATGTGGTACTATGCCGTAGCCAGTCTACTATGCCGTAGCCAGACTACTATGCCATAGCCAGCTGCTACACTATACCATGTGGCTTTGAGTGCCTGTCAAAAAAAAACACAACAGGACAAGCAAGGAGCTGACACTTCCTATTGCATTCAATAACAGCATCCTGGTAGAAAACATTTCACAGTAAATACATTATACCAACAGGATGTGGAAATATAGCCTAGTCCTTCCATGTGTTTTTTTTTAGAATGTCACATTTTTGTTCCCTTTGAGCGTTTAACCTTGGTTGTCGTTACGTCACTGTCTGATGAAATATTTTCCCGTTTAACTTCAGATGCGATTTTGAATACATTTTACATCTTGGTCTTAGTTATGAAATGTTCCGAGTCCATTGAGGGGTGTTGATGCTTTTAGTAAATGTACAAAATGACAATTGGCCCCAATTTTTTTTTTCACGATGTTATCCGACAGCGACATTACGTAAAGTTCCATTCTCACTATTAGTCCCTGGATGCCAGTATTATTTTAGTTTGCTTAAATTGATCTGATAAGACGTGTGAGTTAGTGCAAATTTCCCGCTACAGGCCTGCACTTTCTCGCTCTCTCTCCATGCCTATTGGCTGCATGGGATTATGGTCGCTGACTGGGAGATGTTTTTCCTGGAAACACGATAGTTTCCTTTTCCATTGGCCCTTCCCTCCTCTGCATCACTGAACACTTGCTCATGTCCAAAACATATTTAAACTTTTAAACAGCGCATAGGACCGCTGTTCAACACACAGACTTTAAAAGTCAAACGTTGATCAACCATCACAATGTTCAGGGCACATGCAGAGGGTGAATTACAGTTAGGCCGTGCTTTCCTTAGCAGTCTTTTCCTGATTTTCTCTTAGAGGGATGAAAGCCAGCTGGGTATGTGTAGAGAGGAATGGTGTGGGCCTAAATTACACAACAAATTCTGAGGTCAATTTACAATTGGATTTTGGGATATCCCATATTCTATCACTACTCTTAATATATGGGAAATATGTCTTCTCGTGATTTAACTGGATATTTATACATTTATTATCCATGTATTATTCAAATGTTCAAAGGGTTGGATACATTAGATTAACGAGGCAATATATACGGAATAATGGTTGCAATAAACTTAACCAAGAATGAGCATATTGAAACTATTTGGGCTGAAAAAGAGGAGGGAGAGGGAGCTACTAGATTAGATGCACAGCAGCTAAACAAAAACCTTCTCTCTCTTAAAAGGGCTGATGGTCATTTCATAATATCGATCATGTTATAGAGAAAATACGTTTTCGCCCTCCATATACTGAGCCAGAAGCATACACTTTTATGTACCGTGTTTCCAATCATTTCTTTGTGGGTTTAATGTTTATCTGTCCTTAACTTACTTTACAGTTTTTTGTATACTTTCTATGTACGTCCATCAACATAGCTAGCAAGCTGAGCTAGCTACCCACTGGGCACATCAGTTCAACGTCTAGGAGACGGTCTTCAAGGTGAAGCCAAAGACGGTCATTACCGGATGTCGAGTGACGTCACTGAATTCAAATTTGAAATCGGCCAAAACCTAACTGGAGTTTTCAGGGAGAGTGGCAGCGAGCCAACCTCATACTGGTAAGACCCTATCCCAAAATATTGGTAAAATGGAGAAGATATATGAAATGCTGTATGTACCAACGTTTCATGAAATGGATGGCCTCTTATTTAACAAGCTATTATACACTCTTGGAAAAAAGGTGCTAAAAGGGTTCTTCGGATGTCTCCATAGGAGAACCATTTGAAGAACCATTTTTGGTTCCAGGTAGAACCCTTTCCTGAAACCAAAAATGTTCTACCTGGTTCTGCCTGGAACCAAAAAGGCTTCTCCTATAGGGACAGTGCAGCTCGTTATTTGGGTTAGCCCAGTTGAACTTGGCATGTAGCCTACTGCTGACTATTTGACAAATTGAGGAAGACGTTTATTGAATTGTGCCTGTGTCTCTCTAGGTGGCCAGAGGTGCCTTTATAACATTTACATTTACATTTAAGTCATTTAGCAGACGCTCTTATCCAGAGCGACTTACAAATTGGTGCGTTCACCTTAAGACATCCAGTGGAACAGCCACTTTACAATAGTGCATCTAAATCTTTTAAGGGGGGTGAGAAGGATTACTTTATCCTATCCTAGGTATTCCTGAAAGAGGTGGGGTTTCAGGTGTCTCCGGAAGGTGGTGATTGACTCCGCTGTCCTGGCGTCGTGAGGGAGTTTGTTCCACCATTGGGGGGCCAGAGCAGCGAACAGTTTTGACTGGGCTGCGCGGGAACTGTACTTCCTCAGTGGTAGGGAGGCGAGCAGGCCAGAGGTGGATGAACGCAGTGCCCTTGTTTGGGTGTAGGGCCTGATCAGAGCCTGGAGGTACTGAGGTGCCGTTCCCTCACAGCTCCGTAGGCAAGCACCATGGTCTTGTAGCGGATGCGAGCTTCAACTGGAAGCCAGTGGAGAGAGCGGAGGAGCGGGGTGACGTGAGAGAACTTGGGAAGGTTGAACACCAGACGGGCTGCGGCGTTCTGGATGAGTTGTAGGGGTTTAATGGCACAGGCAGGGAGCCCAGCCAACAGCGAGTTGCAGTAATCCAGACGGGAGATGACAAGTGCCTGGATTAGGACCTGCGCTGCTTCCTGTGTGAGGCAGGGTCGTACTCTGCGGATGTTGTAGAGCATGAACCTACAAGAACGGGCCACCGCCATGATGTTAGTTGAGAATGACAGGGTGTTGTCCAGGATCACGCCAAGGTTCTTAGCGCTCTGGGAGGAAGACACAATGGAGTTGTCAACCGTGATGGCGAGATCATGGAACGGGCAGTCCTTCCCCGGGAGGAAGAGCAGCTCCGTCTTGCCGAGGTTCAGCTTGAGGTGGTGATCCGTCATCCACACTGATATGTCTGCCAGACATGCAGAGATGCGATTCGCCACCTGGTCATCAGAAGGGGGAAAGGAGAAGATTAATTGTGTGTCGTCTGCATAGCAATGATAGGAGAGACCATGTGAGGTTATGACAGAGCCAAGTGACTTGGTGTATAGCGAGAATAGGAGAGGGCCTAGAACAGAGCCCTGAGGGATGCCAGTGGTGAGAGCGCGTGGTGAGGAGACAGATTCTCGCCACGCCACCTGGTAGGAGCGACCTGTCAGGTAGGACGCAATCCAAGCGTGGGCCGCGCCGGAGATGCCCAACTCGGAGAGGGTGGAGAGGAGGATCTGATGGTTCACAGTATCGAAGGCAGCCGATAGGTCTAGAAGGATGAGAGCAGAGGAGAGAGAGTTAGCTTTAGCAGTGCGGAGGGCCTCCGTGATACAGAGAAGAGCAGTCTCAGTTGAATGACTAGTCTTGAAACCAGACTGATTTGGATCAAGAAGGTCATTCTGAGAGAGATAGTGGGAGAGCTGGCCAAGGACGGCACGTTCAAGAGTTTTGGAGAGAAAAGAAAGAAGGGATACTGGTCTGTAGTTGTTGACATCGGAGGGATCGAGTGTAGGTTTTTTCAGAAGGGGTGCAACTCTCGCTCTCTTGAAGACAGAAGGGACGTAGCCAGCGGTCAGGGATGAGTTAATGAGCGAGGTGAGGTAAGGGAGAAGGTCTCCGGAAATGGTCTGGAGAAGAGAGGAGGGAATAGGGTCAAGCGGGCAGGTTGTTGGGCGGCCGGCCGTCACAAGACGCGAGATTTCATCTGGAGAGAGAGGGGAGAAAGAGGTCAGAGCACAGGGTAGGGCAGTGTGAGCAGAACCAGCGGTGTCGTTTGACTTAGCAAACGAGGATCGGATGTCGTCGACCTTCTTTTCAAAATGGTTGACGAAGTCATCTGCAGAGAGGGAGGAGGGGGGGAGGGGGAGGAGGATTCAGGAGGGAGGAGAAGGTGGCAAAGAGCTTCCTAGGGTAAGAGGCAGATGCTTGGACTTTAGAGTGGTAGAAAGTGGCTTTAGCAGCAGAGACAGACGAGGAAAATGTAGAGAGGAGGGAGTGAAAGGATGCCAGGTCCGCAGGGAGGCGAGTTTTCCTCCATTTCCGCTCGGCTGCCCGGAGCCCTGTTCTGTGAGCTCGCAATGAGTCGTCGAGCCACGGAGCAGGAGGGGAGGACCGAGCCGGCCTGGAGGATAGGGGACATAGAGAATCAAGGGATGCAGAAAGGGAGGAGAGGAGGGTTGAGGAGGCAGAATCAGGAGATAGTTTGGAGAAGGTTTGAGCAGAGGGAAGAGATGATAGGATGGAAGAGGAGAGAGTAGCGGGGAGAGAGAGCGAAGATTGGGACGGCGCGATACCATCCGAGTAGGGGCAGTGTGGGAAGTGTTGGATGAGAGCAAGAGGGAAAAGGATACAAGGTAGTGGTCGGAGACTTGGAGGGGAGTTGCAGTGAGGTTAGTGGAAGAACAGCATCTAGTAAAGATGAGGTCGAGCGTATTGCCTGCCTTGTGAGTAGAGGGGGAAGGTGAGAGGGTGAGGTCAAAAGAGGAGAGGAGTGGAAAGAAGGAGGCAGAGAGGAATGAGTCAAAGGTAGACGTGGGGAGGTTAAAGTCGCCCAGAACTGTGAGAGGTGAGCCATCCTCAGGAAAGGAGCTTATCAAGGCATCAAGCTCATTGATGAACTCTCCGAGGGAACCTGGAGGGCGATAAATGATAAGGATGTTAAGCTTGAAAGGGCTGGTAACTGTGACAGCATGGAATTCAAAGGAGGCGATAGACAGATGGGTAAGGGGAGAAAGAGAGAATGACCACTTGGGAGAGATGAGGATCCCGGTGCCACCACCCCGCTGACCAGAAGCTCTCGGGGTGTGCGAGAACACGTGGGCGGACGAAGAGAGAGCAGTAGGAGTAGCAGTGTTATCTGTGGTGATCCATGTTTCCGTCAGTGCCAAGAAGTCGAGTAACCTCTGTCAGTTAACCAATCAGAGAGAGAGAGAGAGAGAGAGAGAGAGAGAGAGAGAGAGAGAGAGAGAGAAAGAAAGAAACACTTCTCAGTCAGTTTCTCTGGTGGTAATCTAGGTGTGGATGCATTTTTCTTTGATGCATTCTCGGCTGTACAGTGTTTGCTCAGTTATACATTTAGCTCACTTTTTAACAGCTTTCGATTATGGATAATACTGTAAATCTAATTTGGCACTAAGCCTGCTGTAAACACTCATATAACCCCAATATGAAACCCATTTCAAAAACTTGCTTAGAGACAGGGATTTGAATTCTTTCTGAAAGCATGTAGAGCTATGAAATGTTGGAGTGACATTTTTGAACTTCTGTATCTCATGACGTATCTTCTCGACCCAGAAAGACTTGGAGAGAATCTCAATTGCATACCCCTCGCATCCTCTCTCTTTTCTCGTCAACTCCTTCTCACAACCCATGGGATGAGAAAGCCAGAGGCCCCTCCCCTAAGGAGGCGAGGAGAGATGAGAGAGGTCTCAATTGAGATTCTCCCATATAGAGACATCCAGGTAGAAATGACTGAGAGCGGCCTCAACTGTTGTGACCTGGAAGAACTTGGACATTTATCAATGGTCTGCTATGCTCCTTATAGGAGCCAAAGATTCCTAGTAGGTCAAGTAAGTCCACTTCTGGGTCATCTTCAGAAGTCAAAGGCCTCCATGTTTCATTTTAGCTCTGTATCCCTTTAGTGTTAAATTTGTCAAAATGCTTTAAGTTTTATAAGCTTGCTGAAGGCAGTAAATTTGGTGGAGAACTTCACTAGCACCACACAAAAAGTAAAAAAGCCCTGCCCCTATTGCGCTACAAAGTGCAGAGCAGGCTATTGTTTGATTTGGCCCAGAGAAACCAACTGCCAGTCTGGGACCAACCTCAAAGTGAAATCACAAGTAAATTGTAAAATTGGGACAAGATGATCTGGGTGGAAAATGAGAGAGAAGTTGTTTGAACAGGAACAAGCGTTGGCAGACTTGATGAGTTTTCAATCCCAGGTGAGGTCCGGTCCTCTGATCAGGAGTCCAGTAGTAGTGTTTCACTTCATTTCACTCAGGACTTGGCTCTTACTGGTGAGTATGTGCATGTGTATGTGTGAGTGTGTGTGTGTATGTGTGTGTGATTGTTACGCAAACCAGACATCATTATGTACTATTTTACTGCTTCAGACTCGTCATAAAAACAAGTGACCACACAGCCACTCAAAGGCAATGGCCTTAATTGCCTCTGGCACTTTTTCTCACAGTATCCAGAAATAACAATGAGCACTAAACGGCTTTCTGCATACTAAGCTACTTAGCGACTTTTCTTCTGATGGCATTCGTAAAGCTGGCATGTAGTGTTTCAGTTCACTCAAGACTTGATGGTGTGTGTGTGTGTGTGTGTGTGTATGTGTGTGTGTATGTGTGTGTGTGTGTGTGTGTGTTTGTGTGTGTGTGTGTGTGTATGGAGGTATTCATAAAGCTGTTCTTTGCTCCTGTGGAGAGGGGATTGCAGGGATTGGAGCAGACAGAGTGAGGTCAGTAAACTCATTGGATGTTTTAATTAGCTCGTTTTTAATCCTCCTTTTTTTAAACTATTTAACACATCTGAATGATTCTGCCTCAGAGGTTGGGAGGCTCTGGTTGTATAGGGGTTTAATATGATTCTGTCTCAGAGGCTGGGAGGCTCTGGTTGTATAGGGGTTTAATATGATTCTTTCTCAGTGGAGGATGGTGACTTGAAAATGGAGGATGGGAGACCCACAGTATAGTCACAGACCGCATGGAGTTGACAAAGCATGTTTAAAAAAAATCATAAAAGACAAATAATTTTAACCCTAAGATTTAATAAATACATTTTTTGTTAAATAGTATGGGGAATGGGAATGAAAGTTGATGTTGAACTGTTGATACTTACACAGTGTTGGGAAGGGATCACAGCAGTGACTGAATGGGGTTATAAGACATGAGTTCAGGTGTTTGAGAGGCCTGACTTCAGTGCAGGTCAGGGGTTGAGGTGTTCAGAGGCTTCAGTGCAGGACAGGGGTTGAGGTGATCAGCGGGTTTCAGTGCAGGACATGCTCATCATGGATGGATGCGGTTGGAGAGCTCAACTCTTCCACTGAGGGTAGGACAGGATTTGACTGGGAAGACAAAAAAACAATAACGGAACACAGTTAGACAGAAGGGCTAAGAATTTGTTAGTCCAAGCAAGGATTAATCCACCTCCTACTTCTTGAAGTATTTGGTGACATTTGAATATATTTACTATAATTTTATCTAAAAAGGATTTCATTTTATTATTGTTTCACTACTTGTATTTTGATGAAATTCACTGAGAAGCATGATCCTACCCCTCCTCCTCTGAGGAGCTTCCATTGGTGTGTGTGTGTAATGTGTTAACAATAACTGTCTTATTAGGTCCAGACAGAGTGAGTTTTTTTTTACCACATCCCAACACATCCAGTCCTCCACCCTGTCCTCACTCTTCCATCCAACGGATGTTACGCCCTCTGTCCTCTTCTCTGAAATCATCCTTTGTCCTGGCTTGGACCACATAAAGTTGAAGTCGGAAGTTTACATACACCTTAGCCAACTACATTTAAACTCAGTTTTTCACAATTCTTGATATTTAATCGTAGTAAAAAATGTGAAATGTCAGAATAATAGTAGAGAGAATTGTAACGTTCTTCGTCCTCCTCTGACGAGGAGTATGAGAGATCGGACCAATACGCAGCGTGATAAGTGTTCATGATCATATTTATTTAAACTCAGGACACTAAAACAAAATAACAAAGAGAATGAAATGAAACCGAAACAGTTCTGTAAGGTGACGAAAAAACACTAAACAGAAAATAATCACCCACAAAACACAGGTGGGAAAAGGCTACCTAAGTATGATTCTCAATCGGAGACAACGAACAACATCTGCCTCTGATTGAGAACCATACTAGGCCAAACACAGAGAAAATATAACATAGAAAAAAGAACATAAACAACCCACCCCAACTCACGCCCTGACCAAACTAAAACAAAGACACAAGAAAGGAACTAAGATCAGAATGTGACAATAATGATTTATTTCAGCTTTTATTTCTTTCATCATATTCGCAGTGGGTCAGAAGTTTACATACATAGAATTTGGTAGCATTGCCTTTAAATTGTTTAACTTGGGTGAAACATTTCAGGTAGCCTTCCACAAGCATCTCACAATAAGTTGGGTGAATTGTGGCCCATTCCTCCTTACAGAGCTGGTCTAATTGAGTCAAGTTTGTAGGCCTCCTTTCTCGCACACGCTTTTTCCATTCTGCCCACAAAATCTCTATAGGATTGAGACCAGGGCTTTGTGATGGCCACTCCAATACCTTGACTGATGTCTTGAGATGTTGCTTCAATATATCCACATCATTTTCCTCCCTCATGAGCCATCTATTTTGTGAAGTGCACCAGTCCCTCTTGCAACAAAGCTCCCCCACATTTATTTGAATGAACCTTTATTTAACTAGGCAAGTCAGTTAAGAACAAATTCTTATTTTCAATGATGGCCTAGGAACAGTGGGTTAACTGCCTTGTTCAGGGGTAGAATGACAGATTTTTACCTTGTCAGCTCGGGGATTCGATCTTGCAACCTTTCGGTTACTAGTCCAACGCTCTCCATGATGCTGCAACCCCCTTTCTTTACGGTTGGGAGGGTGTTCTTCGGCTTGCAAGTCTCCCCCTTTTTCCTCCAAATATAATGATGGTCAGTATGGCCAAACAGTTATATTTTTGTTTCATCAGGCCAGAGGACATGTGCAGTGGCAAACCGTAGTCTGGCTTTTTTTTTGTGGTTTTGGAGCAGTGGCTTCTTCCTTGCTAAGCGGCCTTTCAGGTTATGTTGATATAGGACTCGTTTTACTGTGGATATAGATACTTTTGTACTTGTTTCGTCCAGCATCTTCACAAGGTCCTTTGCTGTTGTTCTGGGATTGATTTGCACTTTTCGCACCAAAGTACGTTCATCTCTAGGAGACAGAACACATCTCCTTCCTGAGTGGTGTTACATCCTGACCTTAGTTCCTTTGTTATGTTTCTTGTTTAGGTTGGTCAGGCGTGAGTTGGGGTGGGCATTCTATGTGTTGTTCTAGTTTTGGTTTTCTATGCTTTTGGCCTGGTATGGTTCTCAATCAGAGGTAGCTGTCAATCGTTGTCTCTGACTGAGAACCATACTTAGGTAGCCTGTTTTTCCCACTTGATTTGTGGGTAATTGTTTTCTGTTTTGTGTCTGCACCTTACAGGACTGTTTCGTTCACTCTCTTTGTTGTTTTGTTATTCAGTGTTCAGTTGATTTATTAAATATTAACATGGACACATACCACGCTGCACATTGGTCCGATCTCGACTACTCTTCCTCAGATGACGAGGAGAAACGTTACAGAACTACCCACCACAAAAGGACCAAGCAGCGTGGTAACCAGGAGCAGCAGCGCTATCTGGAGAAATGGACATGGGAGGAGATACTGGAAGGCAAGGGACCCTGGGCACAGGCTGGGGAGTATCGCCGTCCACAGGAGGAACTGCAGGCAGCTACGGCTGAGCGGAGATACTAGCACGGCAACGCAACAGGCACGAGAGGCAGCCCCAAAATGTCTTGGTGGGGGGCACACAGGGAGTGTGGCTTTGTCAGGTAGGAGACCTGAGCCAACTCCCTGTGCTTACCGTTGCGGGCGTCGTACCGGTCAGGCACCGTGTTATGTGGTGGAGCGCACGGTGTCCCCAGTACGCGTGCTTAGCCCGGTGTGCTACATCCCAGCATCTGCCGGGCTAGGGTGAGGATCCAGCCAGGGTGGATGGTGCCAGCCCTGCTCTCCAGACAGCCAGTGCATCTCCTCAGGCCAGGATATCCTGGCTACCTAAATACGGTTCCCAATCCGAGACGAGAATCACCTGACTCTGATTGAGAACCGCCTCAGGCAGCCAAGCCTATACAACACCCCTACTCAGCCGCGATCCCAAATACGACAAACCCCAATACGAAAATACAATACATAAACCCATGTCACACCCTGGCCAGACCAAATATATAACGAAAACACAAAACACTATGACCAAGGCGTGACATCCATGACATCATTTTCTGGAATTTTCCAAGCTTTTTAAAGGCACAGTCAACTTAGTGTGTGTAAACTTCTGACCCACTGGAATTGTGAAACAGTGAATTATAAGTGAAATAATCTGTCTGTAAACAATTGTTGGAAAAATGACTTGTGTCATGCACAACGTAGATGTCCTAACCAACTTGCCAAAACTATAGTTTGTTAACAAGAAATTTGTGGCGAGGTTGAAAAACGAGTTTTAATGACTCCAACCTAAGTGTATGTGAACTTCCGACTTCAACTGTAGATGGATCTTTGTTGTTTTGAGACAGAGGAAGATATGTCACAATGGCCTGTGACTCAGCACATCTGCATCTGCACCCCACTTCGTCCATCCTTCCTTCATCGATCCGTTTTCCTCGTGACTGATGGGATTGAACTAACTGTGTGGTCCTCTAATTCCCATTCTAACGGGAAGTTATGCCCTTGGCGGCCCAGACCCCTCTTCTTCTTCACATAATCATTTGTCTCTAGCAGGCCAGAGAATTTCACTGGCGTCCCTCCAACAGAACAGTCTGAGCGTCTGGGCCTGAGCTAACTCAAACCCCTGGCTGTCTCTCTGGCCCTGCCCACACCAGCCGCCTGCCAACAGCTCTGCTTATCATTACTAGCAGAATGTGCCCATCCAAAACACCCTTATCTCTGCCAGTCTAGCCCACTCTGTTATTGGCAGAGTATACCTTTGAATTCAGGTCAGATTTCAATTAGACTGGTCAGCTGGGTATTGTTTAATGGTAAAGACCAACTTAAAGCATCCTTTGTATTTTGCTACCAACACTTTTCTCTGAGCCTACAGCAGCCTTTTGCTTTTTCGTGTTTGGCATGGTATCCATTATGCATTCCTTACTTGAGGTACTTGGTACTGTCATACCTGGAGTTTTCAAGCACTTCACACAGTATACAACCTTCACAACAAGTCAGCTGTCCTGATGGCAAGTAAGTCAGTCTATCGCCTCGTAATTTCTCCGTCTATATTGCCACCCCTGTTTTATAAAAGTAATCAAACAGATGTCCTGACCACTTTTATTACTTGATAATAAAATACATCCACATCATAAATCTCCCACGGTGGAGGCCCTCACTTCCCCAGGCACTTTGGTCCGGGAGTGATATTCAACACAGTCATATACGGTCATAACAGGACAACTTACAGTTCAAATGCACAAAGATGTTCCCGAGGCCAGTCTGTGTTGACCTCCTTAACCCTAACCTTAACACATTCCCTCCACCTCAACTCTAAACCTAACCTCTGTACAGTACAACTTGAACGTTAAGGTTGACTGAAAAGGATGCTTTTCACCACTCTATCACCAACTGTCACGTCTGTGTTGAACACGATACTTTCATAAGGAGTGGTTGTTGTTTCACCAGTGTTTTCCGGTATTCTCGATGGCAGTACTTAGAATTTACCACAGGGTGGCGCAGTCAGAACATTTGACTTCCATGCAACTACTGTATCCATTTCACCACAAGAGGGAAGTGTCACACTATCACAGAAAATCTAATACCACAGATAGAACAATGAGCCATGTATTAAACCGGATGTGTAATTGTGAAGCATCCGGTTGGCATTCCCACTCACTAGTGGCCGGCAGTGGGAGAATATTGAGCGAGATGGACTTTGGCCGACATTCTTGCTCATTTTCTCATCGATGAAACAGTTTGGTCTCCATACATGTTTCTGTTACCAAACTAAAATCTGTAACAAACAAATCAAATCAAATCAAAATGTATTTGTCACATACACATGGTTAGCAGATGTTAATGCGAGTGTAGCGAAAAGCTTGTGCTTCTAGTTCCGACAATGCAGTAATAACCAACGAGTAATCTAACTAACAATTCCAAAACTACTACCTTATACACACAAGTGTAAAGGGATAAAGAATATGTATATACAGATATATGAATGAGTGATGGTACAGAGCGACATAGGCAAGATGCAGTAGATGGTATTGAGTACAGTATATACATATGAGATGAGTATGTAAACAAAGTGGCATAGTTTAAAGTGGCTAGTGATACATGTATTACATAAAGATGCAGTAGATGATAGAGAGTACAGTATATACATATACCAATGAGATGAGTAATGTAGGCTATGTAAACATTATATTAAGTAGCATTGTTTAAAGTGGCTAGTGATATATTTTACATCAATTCCCATCAATTCCCGTTATTAAAGTGGCTGGAGTTGAGTCAGTGTGTTGGCAGCAGCCACTCAATGTTAGTGGTGGCTGTTTAACAGTCTGATGGCCTTGAGATAGAAGCTGTTTTTCAGTCTCTCGGTCCCAGCTTTGATGCACCTGTACTGACCTCGCCTTCTGGATGATAGCGGGGTGAACAGGCAGTGGCTCGTGTGGTTGTTGTCCTTGATGATCTTAATGGCCTTTCTGTGACATCGGGTGGTGTAGGTGTCATGGAGGGCAGGTAGTTTGCCCCCCAGTGATGGGTTGTGCAGACCTCACTACCCTCTGGAGAGCCTTGTGGCACGGTTGTGGGCGGAGCAGTTGCCGTACCAGGCAGTGATACAGCCCAACAGGATGCTCTCGATTGTGCATCTGATTGTGCAAGTTTGTGAGTACTTTTGGTGACAAGCCGAATTTCTTCAGCCTCCTGAGGTTGAAGAGGCGCTGCTGCACCTTCTTCACGATGCTGTCTGTGTGGGTGGACCAATTCAGTTTGTCTGTGATGTGTACGCCGAGGAACTTAAAACTTACTACCCTCTCCACTACTGTCCCATCGATGTGGATAGGGGGGGTGTTCCCTGCTGTTTCCTGAAGTCCACAATCATCTCCTTAGTTTTGTTGACGTTGAGTGTGAGGTTATTTTCCTGACACCACACTCCGAGGGCCCTCACCTCCTTCCTGTAGGCCGTCGTTGTTGATAATCAAGCCTACCACTGTTGTGTCATCCGCAAACTTGATGATTGAGTTGGAGGTGTGCGTGGCCACGCAGTCGTGGGTGAACAGGGAGTACAGGAGAGGGCTCAGAACGCACCCTTGTGGGGCCCCAGTGTTGAGGATCAGCGGGGTGGAGATGTTGTTACCTACCCTCACCACCTGGGGGCGGCCCGTCAGGAAGTCCAGTACGCAGTTGCACAGGGCGGGGTCGAGATCCAGGGTCTCGAGCTTGATGACGAGTTTGGAGGGTACTATGGTGTTAAATGCAGAGCTGTAGTCGATGAACAGCATTCTCACAAAGGTATTCCTCTTGTCCAGATGGGTTAGGGCAGTGTGCAGTGGGGTTGAGATTGCATCGTCTGTGGACCTATTTGGGCGGTAGGCAAATTGGAGTGGGTTTAGGGTGTCAGGTAGGGTGGAGGTGATATGGTCCTTGACTAGTCTCTCAAAGCACTTCATGATGATGGAAGTGAGTGCTACGGGGCGGTAGTCGTTTAGCTCAGTTACCTTAGCTTTCTTGGGAACAGGAACAATGGTTGCCCTCTTGAAGCATGTGGGAACAGCAGACTGGGATAAGGATTGATTGAATATGTCCGTAAACACACCAGCCAGCTGGTCTGCGCATGCCCTGAGGACGCGGCTGGGGATGCCGTCTGGGCCTGCAGCCTTTCGAGGGTTAACACGTTTAAATGTTTTACTCACCTCGGCTACAGTGAAGGAGAGTCCGCATGTTTTGGTTGCGGGCCGTGTCGGTGGCACTGTATTGTCCTCAAAGCGGGCAAAAAAGTTATTTAGTCTGCCTGGGAGCAAGACATCCTGGTCCGTGACTGGGCTGGTTTTCTTTTTGTAATCCGTGATTGACTGTAGACCCTGCCACATACCTCTTGTGTCTGAGCCGTTGAATTGCGATTCTACTTTGTCTCTATACTGACGCTTAGCTTGTTTGATTGCCTTGCGGAGGGAATAGCTACACTGTTTGTATTCGGTCATGTTTCCGGTCACCTTGCCCTGATTAAAAGCAGTGGTTCTGTTTCCAGTTTCACAAAACAAAGTGGGCTGCGTTTTGTAGACTTTTACATTTACATTTACATTTAAGTCATTTAGCAGACGCTCTTATCCAGAGCGACTTACAAATTGGTGCGTTCACCTTAAGACATCCAGTGGAACAGCCACTTTACAATAGTGCATCTAAATCTTTTAAGGGGGGAGGGGGTGAGAAGGATTACTTTATCCTATCCTAGGTATTCCTGAAAGAGGTGGGGTTTCAGGTGTCTCCGGAAGGTGGTGATTGACTCCGCTGTCCTGGCGTCGTGAGGGAGTTTGTTCCACCATTGGGGGGCCAGAGCAGCGAACAGTTTTGACTGGGCTGCGCGGGAACTGTACTTCCTCAGTGGTAGGGAGGCGATTTTACCCTTTGCCAATGTTTCGAAAAAAGTGCATTGTTTCGAGTGCACACGCGCACGTCACAGAGTAGGCGTTCCCTAACTGAAATATGCAAATAACGAGCCAATAAGATCTCACTAGCTCGTGCTCGGCTCTGCCCACCTCCTTGCTTGTTCTGCCCACTATGATTAATTTGCTCCCATTGGAAATGACAGGCTCTGGTCTATCTTGGGTTGGTTATAAAACTCCTTGCTAATACTGTAGTGGAGATGGACCAATGGATTGAGTCAAAGTAAAAATAGATGTACTTTTATGAATGGACTTACACTTCAAGAGCTTATCCAGGAGAGTGCAAGGCTTTCAGCACTGCTTGGTGCTAACCATTAAATAAAATAACAAATTCTCCTAGCTTATAAGGATGTCTCGTGATTAACATGACAGCTTTTAGTCCATTGTTAAATCTTATGGAATGAATGTTAATCACTCTTAGGTTTTAGGATTAAGAGACTTTAACAATGAAACTTCAACAATAAACTGTATTTGCCCTGTCTGTGTGAAATTCTGTTTTTTTCTTTTCTCATCTAATAGCGAATGTGCACAAAGGGAGAAATCCCTATGATATGTAATAATGGATAAATAGGCATCATTCATCCACCCTTCCAACGTGATAATGGGGCTCACTGTTCCTAAGAAGTTTGTGCAGAGGCTTGAACCATTTGCTCGATAAAAAAAAAAGAAGCATTGTGTGACAAGTATGTGAGTCATTTCTAGGTGAGAAAATTGCTTTCCTTGTTCGCCCACTTTCCAATTAGTCACACTCATGCCGGAGACGAAGCTCTGTAATAAAATGGGGTTTAATTGAGTTGAAATGTGAGATCTGACACAAAGGAGAACTAGAGCCAATTAATTGTTATGTTTAGGGCCTCCGGTAGACCTGCATACCAAACAGGGCTATTAGTCCAGTCAGTGGCCTAACTCTCTTAGTCCACAGGAAAATAGTGTTCATTAAAAGGCAGATCACACATCAAGGCGCTGTGTTTACCATTAAGCACTGGGATGTACTCGATATTAGGAATAGTTACTTCAGCGCTATCTTTGTTCATTTGTATTAATTGCTGTTGAATAGACTGTATGTTGTCTCTGGCTATTTCCCTGAAGAGTTGCAGCTATCTGCTCGAAAGAATTCAATTTCATTTTGACAATCCCGTAACACTCAGTCAGTCCACAGCGGAAATGACAGTGGAAATGTATCTGGCCTTCTAAGAGAGTGTCGAATAGATGCTGAAGCTGCCTCTGCCTTTCAAGCAAAGGCCATGTAAGGTGAGCAAGATGTTTTGTGAGATCTATTTTTCCTGTTTCATCTAATTAGAGACAAAGCTTTATAGCAGATGTCTCACATCAGTCACCCCACACACTGTGTGTGTGTGATGTAGTTGGTCTGTTTACTGAATTTCCGGAGTGATAATTGGCAGTGCAAAGACACAGCCATGCTCCTACCGTGTTGTGACTGTGGGGAACCTGGAAGGCCTCTGCCAACACACACACTCTCCTCCGTTTCTTACTTTCATAACCTAAGGATGTACAATTTGCTCCACTATATTTTGTCTGGTAGGATTATTCTGTAAATAAGATACAACTTTAGGAGACGACTGCCCGCTCGGATGAATGCAAAGCTGCAAAGTTAACGCCAGGGTGTCAGGTGCAATGACAAGTGATATTGGGCTCCCACTTTTAATTAAATCTAAATGGGCCTGCAGTCAACTGAGTAATTACACCCAGGGAACTGAATTATCTGGTTGAAAGTTTGTCACAACAACTAAGTCTGGAAAGACAATTGTAATGGAACTTGGGAACTGGCTTCTCACACTGAGAGAGAAAAATACAAAGTACAGAGACCTTTCAATGGTCTGCCTGCATTCAAAAAGCAGTAATTAAATTTAAAAAATACAAAATAGGATGGAACTACAGTATATGAAAAAAGTGAGCATACTCTAGGACCCAGAGTAACCCATCCATATACACACAAACACAATTCCAGTAGTTTGTTAATGACAACACAGCCTAGCAGAACACCTGCAGAGGATTCCGTGCTGGCTGAATTGTTTTGCTGATGGGGTTTCTGCAGGTGCAATGCGGTTACACATGAAATAGCAAAAGCCAATTTCCCCTAGTGACCGTTCATATGAGGATGATTTATCAGTTATCATAGAGTAATAATGATTAGGCTTATATCACCTCTTACTGCTGAGCGCACCAGGCAGGCGGGCAGGCGGGCAGGCAGAGAGGCAGGCAGAGAGGCAGGCAGGCAGGCAGGCAGGCAGGCAGGCAGGCAGGCAGGCAGGCAGGCAGGCAGGCAGAGAGGCAGGCAGGCAGGCAGGCAGGCAGGCAGGTAGGCAGGCAAGCAGGCAGGCAGGCAGGCAGGCAGGCAGGCAGGCAGGCAGGCAGAGAGGCAAGCAGGCTATTTCCACAGGGCTATCTGTACAGGCAGCCAGCCACACAGGCAGCAAGGCAAGAAGGCATACAGTCAGGCAAACAGGCAGGCAGGCAGCCTCCTTATGGACAGTAAATGCACGTTGGATAGTGGGAGTGAGACACAAGGTTATTATGATCTCTGGGATCAGAGGGCAATGTACTGTTCTTGTGTTGTATGAATCTTTCAACACCAAACTACAGGTATATATATGAGTAACAGTTGTTAATGGGGATGATGTCCCCTTTAGTTTGATAGGTAAACAAGGATTCATCAAAGTAGACAGAAAGGAACAGACTTAATTAAACGCAGTTCAAAGCATATCACCATCTGTTCCCTCTTTTCTGAATCACTTTTCTTCGTCATTTCTGCCTAGTTTTTCCATTACAAGCTTGTGAATTATTCTGAAAAAAGTGTTTTAACGCGTCATTTTGGTTGAACACTGTTTTCAAACTGGAATTCATACTTGGTGAAACTGCCACGTCAGTTTGCGACATCACAACAACAAAGAAGTTACCCCCCCGCTGACATCATTGCACGATGCTGGATGCTCCTCTCCTCCATTTCATCAAACCAGCTCTGAATGACCGGCTATGAATAGCCAACCGACATCTACTCCTGAGGTGCTGACCTGTTGCACCCTCTACAACCACTGTGATTATTATTATCTGACCCTGCTGGTCATCTATGAACGAACGTTTGAACATCTTGGCCATGTTCTGTTGTAGTCTCCAACCGGCAGAGTCGGAAGAGGACTGGCCACCCCTCAGAGCCTGGTTCCTCTCTAGGTTTCTCCCTAGCCACCGTGCTTCTACACCTGCATAGCTTGCTGTTTGTGGTTTTAGGCTGGGTTTCTGTACAGCCCTTTGTGATATCGGCTGATGTAAAACAAAAAAAAGGCTTTATAAATACATTTGTTTGATTGATTGATAACAAATGTGCTGGGGTGGGGGGGGGTGGGGGGGGGAACGATGACGCCGTTTCACCTTATGCAGATTTCAGATTTAACACGGAGTTGGTTTAACATTTCTCTAACGTTGCTCTGTTGGGGATCCCCTCTCCTCTGCAGGTTTGACATTCACAACTCTTTGGGGAAGTGCTGAGCGAGGGAACTATTCCTGGCTGCAACAATGTAGCATCCGTCTTCACAGGCAGATACTGTATTATTTATTCTGGTAACCCTGGCTCCCCCCAGAAAATGTGCTTCATAACCTTCCCAATGCACCTCTGAACAGAAGCGTCAAAAGCCTGAGCACAAACCCCGGAGCAGACTTTGTGCTCGCAATTTTGCGAGAACTGCTTATCTTGCAATATTCAATATCCATGGCGGAAACGTATTGAAATAGTAATTGAGTCTGGAATGGAAGTCCTTTCTCCTAGGAAGCTGGCCATGTCAGGGGCTAAGTCACATATCTTCATTATAGCTTATAGGATATTCGCTGAAGAATAGAATAGAGCAACACTTGGATGAGCTGGAGTTCTTGTTTTATTGTGGCTGTATTATGCAAAACTCTCCTTTCTCAAGAGCCCCAGAACCTTAAAAGTGCGTCCCAAAATGGCACCCTAATCCCTACGCAGTGCACTGCTTTTGACCAGTGCCCATAGGGAATAGGGTTGCATTTGGGACAGAGTCTAAGCCATGGGGATATTCTAACGAGATGATTCAATGAGTTCCCTGTTCCCGTTCTTCTTCCATTTTGTCTGAACACGTCCAGGTTCTCCGTCCCAAATGGCAGCCTATTTCCTGTACATACTGTCGTGCACTGTTTCTGACTAGAGCTCTATGGGTGCTGTTCGGGACGCACGCAAGATTTAGCCTATTGTCTAACAAGGGAGATAATCCACACAACTCAGACTACAGGACCATGGGCTTCCAAGTCAAGTTATTCATTCATTCATGTACTGTTTCCTCTTTTACTGGAATTAGCTACAACTCAAAGAGAGTGAGGTAGCTACATTGCTCAAAAGAAATTCTATGTGTTTTCATCGTCAATGTCTTTAGGTAAATACAGCCGCATGCCGCATTCATCCATGGAGAATACTAGCATTTATTTGTTATTTTATGCCATTTCGTAGACAGTAGGAGAAGAGATGGAAAAGTCACCAGCTTTGGCTTTGCCATTGTTCAAGCTTCACAGAGCAGTCGAGATGAAATGAATTTATGTTGATGCCTTCAGGGCCATATCACAGTATGGCTTATTGTCACAATAAAACAGTATGTTCTCTGCACACCAAGGCCATGAGGAAAGCTGGGATACAATTGTAAGAGAACACAATGGGCGCCTTTTGAACGGTTATTTGATTTCTAATAAAAAAAATACATTGAATGGGAAGTGCGGCTGGTTGCTGGTTGCAAGGCTGACTTCCTGATTATTGCCTTTCAAGCGCCCGGTGCTTGTGTATAGCTGTCTAGGCCAAGCTATAGCTTCAGTGACCCTGGAATGACTCCTGTAGAAGAAGTTTTTCCATCTCCTTGAGAGGTGTCAGTGGCCCTGCTGAAGTCACGGCCGAGTCCCAAGTGGCAACCTATTCCCCCATAGGACCCTGGTCAAAAGTACCCTAGTGCACAAAATAAGAAATAGGGTGCTATTTTTGGGACACATCTTATGTAAGCGTTTTCCTCTCTGATGGTTGGTCCCCTGATCAATAGGACTTGATATGATGTCAGTGAGGACGGCAGTTGGATAGATGTCTCAATGGCGTTATTGTCTTTACCTCAATCAGACAGAGCACTCTAGCTAATGCACTCAAACACACACTGAGTCACTGGCTTTGAAGTTAGACTTGATTAGAGAATTGAAAGAAAAATCTGTTTGGAGAAAGGTTAGCAATTGTCCCATACTTTGATTATCAAGACAGATGGAAATAAATACTTTCAACTTGCAATCAAATGGCCAAAAGTAAGTGCTCTTTGCCAGCCTGTAGATCAGGTGATGTATGATCTTGAGATTGGCTTGTATTGTCTTGTATCCCGACCAAGAATAATGCGCAATTAGAGTAAAACGATTTCCCAGAGGCACCATGGTTTTTTGAAGTGTGCTGGCTCAGCTCTGCAGGAACGTTTCTGGGGTTGTTCGAATTGCATTAAACCCACATAGCGCTGCCTGGCACTACTCAAGGATTCAGAACTGCCCTTCAGCAGCCCCGGGCACTGCATCGCTCTATTCTAGCTTGATGAAAATAGAAAAAACAAAATCCTCCATAAGCTTCTAAATCTCATTAACACATACTATTGAAGTGCAAACATTTGCCCCTATATCTTGGTTTTCTGAACCCAGATGTTGTGTTGAATAATCAGATTTTTCCGACTGGGTATACAAGTAAACTCTTCATTTGAAAAAACAAAAAAACAATTTAGTCCATGACTGTGCAAATTTATCAAATGTGTAGCTTGATACATACTAATCAAATGGGACTTCCACATGATAGAACAACAGACATGCATTATCTTCAACAGAAACTGGACCACATTTAGTCACCGATACAGTATTTTGGGATGTTAATACTTTGAGCATTTATCAGGGCGTTCCTGTTGATATGCCCTCTCTGAACTACATGGAAGCCTTTCCACCTAGCTGGGGCTAAGGAACAAACCCCCGTGTGATTCGGCTGTCTTCAGTTTCCTTTTGAAACTTCCCTGTTGTTGCCTTGTTGATACAAAAAGTCCTTCCTCTCTGGAACGAGTGTTTTACTGCTAATTAGACACGGTTTTCATCAGGCAAAACAAGGTCGCTTCTCTTTAATCACATGGTAATATATTAGTTACAGAGACTTGCATAAGAATTAGAAGGGGAATTTACATTTTTTTGACTGTTTTGTTCCCAGTATTGTCATAGGTGAAATGTCTGTCAAGTTTCATGAACATATTTTTTTGTGTTCTTATGGTCCTTGCCGTAGCATTTCCTTTTCTCAGTTATTGGTACCTTCAGGCCAAAAAAAAAAAAAACATTCAGTTTGGCGTTAGGAAAGATGCCTGTGCCTTGATTTCATTTTACAAGCTCAGATTACTACTGGACGTCAATTTAGAAAAAAATTGAAAACAGATATTACATTCAGCAATGCTATACATTATTATACATTAAGCTCGCTCAACACCCTCATAATAGAAATTCAAACAAGGTACTATCTTTTGAGTATAAACATTTACATGTAATGAATATGAATTGTTTATTAAAGTGCTTCTGTATATTGATTGATGAAGGAAATAAAGCTGTAATGTGGCTGAAATAGCCAAATTCACTAATGGGTGTCCACATAATTTTGTATATATAGTGTATATCTGGATAATACAAAAATAATTGATCTAACGATTCTGTCTCTTCGTGGCAAAATCTGCAGAGCTGAGATGGTCGTATGCCCCATATAAATGTTGCCTTGAAATTAGATGACCATCATAGGCATTACCAATTCCGTAGAAAATATTTGGCATCTTGAGTTGACAACTGGCCCCGGTTTAGAATCGGAAAAAGTCCTGTTTCAAATGAAGTGTACTTCTTTCTATTCTTCCTCTTTCAAAATCTCTAGTTCGCTTTGAGAGGCAACACCATACGTGTCGACAGAATCAGAATCACCACACTCGGCCTCGTTGGTGTGGTAAGTGCCCTTATGCTTGCATTTGTGGCACAGTACCAGCACCAGTACCACCACCAGTACCACCACAAGAATGACTCCTGGGAAGGGAGAGAGATGGATATAAATTAGACTGACAGAGGGGAGAATGGTCTCTGAAAATATAGAATACTCTTTTAAAGAGTAATATGTTTTTTCATAAGACACGTTATCATAGGGGTAATCGTGATCTAGAACATCAAAGAAACATTACATTGTTATGTGTTAGTTCATAGATTTTTAGGTAGGTGGATCGGCAGGTAGCCTAGTGTTTTAAGATTGTTGGGCCAGTAACCGAAAGGTCACTGGTTCAAATCCCTAAGGTGAAAAATCTGTCGACGTGCCCTTGAGCGAGGCACCTCTATACGTTTCTCTAGATAAGAGCACCTGCGAATTGACTTCGAATGTAAGCAAAATAATGACATTTCTTTGATGGAGTAAAAAAAAGATGCCATGCTGAGGCAGCAACGTTCTGACGAGGGAAACGATAACAACTATACAGGTGAAACCAGAAACAATAAGTTGAGGACTTTCCATTTACGTATACTCATGGAATTAGTTCTATTTTCAGACTATAGAGAGAACAATAATGCTTCCACATCTGGATAACCACATCTAAAGCTTAGGGGTTAATGTAAAGCACCTTGTGACAACTGCTCATACCCTGGGGCGGCGGGGTAGCCTAGTGGTTAGAATGTTGGACTAGTAACCAGAAGGTTGCAAGTTCAAATCCCAGAGCTGACAAGGTAAAAATCTGTTGTTCTGCCACTGAACAGGCAGTTAACCCACTGTTCCTAGGCAGTCATTGAAAATAAGAATTTGAATTTGCCTAGTAAAATAAAGGTAAAAAAATATATATAAAAACGTCTTTATAAATACATTGTGATTGATATATTTCTCACCTACGAAAAGGAGTTCAAAGGATACACCTTTTACGATGGCGGCTCCCACTGCAAATGACACCAGAACAGAGAACACAATAATGACATTAGAGAGACAGAGCCTCGCAGTCAACACACAGACATGTATGGTACCTACTGATTTACATCATTACACTTCCCTTCAGATTTCACCGTACTTACACCAGCTTGTTTGACGCTGGCTTGCGTTGCTTGTCTCCGTAGTTTGACTCTTGTTTAGACTATACAGTAGTGACATATTCATGTGTACAGTATATGATGTGGCTTTGAGTACAGCTACACTGTCGACAGGAGGTAGCTTATCTCCTGATTCTCCTGTGTCGGAAGCATGAAGGCAGCTTGATGTACAAGTACACCCCCTGGTTTGGACGCTAGTCGAGCGCAGGGCCTGTTGACTGAATGTTATTCTCTCACTTCAACAGTGACAGGTAGAAGGTGCCTTTCTGCCTGTCAAAAGTGGAAGGGAGACTAAATAAAGAGTGATGAAGGAGATGCTAAGTATAAGTTATTGCAATGGAACAGCTGTCCAATCCACCTTGACTTTAATCTAGCCGGGGGGGGGACACAAACACTCCAATCAGCTCAATGTGTGTCATCCCCTCCCCCCAACCAATCTTACAGTGCATCATGCACGCACACACACACACACACACACACACACACACACACACACACACACACACATACACACACACACACACACACACACTTCCAGGTGTGTAGGGAAAAAAAGTCACACATTTCAAAAGTGCCAAGCAACAAAAAAAACAAGAAGTGTGTTGGGACGCGTCGGTGTGCAATACCTCATTAACTCTTAATTACCTGCTTCATCAGAGGAGTTCAGCCTATCATTAATGATTCATTAATCACTATCGCAAAATGTGCAACCCCTTCCAAGGATGCCTCCCAAATGGCACCCGATTTTCTTCATAGTGCACTACTTTTGACCAGGGCCCCTGGTGCTCTGGTCAAAAAGTAGCACACTCTATAGTGTATGTTGCGCACACCAAGTCGTTATCAGGATACATGCGTCGATAACCACCCTCCCTGAGCAAGGGGGCACAAGTATAGTGGATGACATGGTCGGAGGTTGAACTGAGAGCGTGAGGTTGCTGCATTCAGAAGACTAGCTACCCCGGGGGTGAAAGAGGGTATGTGGTGTTAGTAGTGTGTGTGTCAGTACTGAGAGAATACATGTTTGAGCAGGGAGAGGAGAGTTCACAGGCCTTATTAACTCTCACTGTTTGAGGTCAGAGACAGGATGGTAATTGAGACTGAGGCATGTAGGCTTCAGGGAAAGACTGCTCTCTCTGTCTGCTCACACACACACACACACACACACACACACACACACACACACACACACACACACAGTGAGAGACTTCAGGGAGAGATTGCTCGTGCTCGCTCTCTGTCTCCTCCTGACTATTTTGTGTATGTCCATTACATGAAATCCTAATAAAAATCTATTTAAATTACAGGTTGTAATGCAGCAAAATAGGAAACACCTCAAGGGGAATGGATACTTATGCAAGGCACTGTACAGATAGAAGGGTGAGAGAGAACTGCAAACATGTTGTCTACTCCAAAGTGAAAAATACATTTACATTTACATTTAAGTCATTTAGCAGACGCTCTTATCCAGAGCGACTTACAAATTGGTGCGTTCACCTTAAGACATCCAGTGGAACAGCCACTTTACAATAGTGCATCTAAATCTTTTAAGGGGGGAGGGGGTGAGAAGGATTACTTTATCCTATCCTAGGTATTCCTAAAAGAGGTGGGGTTTCAGGTGTCTCCGGAAGGTGGTGATTGACTCCGCTGTCCTGGCGTCGTGAGGGAGTTTGTTCCACCATTGGGGGGCCAGAGCAGCGAACAGTTTTGACTGGGCTGCGCGGGAACTGTACTTCCTCAGTGGTAGGGAGGCGAGCAGGCCAGAGGTGGATGAACGCAGTGCCCTTGTTTGGGTGTAGGGCCTGATCAGAGCCTGGAGGTACTGAGGTGCCGTTCCCCTCACAGCTCCGTAGGCAAGCACCATGGTCTTGTAGCGGATGCGAGCTTCAACTGGAAGCCAGTGGAGAGAGCGGAGGAGCGGGGTGACGTGAGAGAACTTGGGAAGGTTGAACACCAGACGGGCTGCGGCGTTCTGGATGAGTTGTAGGGGTTTAATGGCACAGGCAGGGAGCCCAGCCAACAGCGAGTTGCAGTAATCCAGACGGGAGATGACAAGTGCCTGGATTAGGACCTGCGCTGCTTCCTGTGTGAGGCAGGGTCGTACTCTGCAGATGTTGTAGAGCATGAACCTACAAGAACGGGCCACCGCCTTGATGTTAGTTGAGAACGACAGGGTGTTGTCCAGGATCACGCCAAGGTTCTTAGCGCTCTGGGAAGAGGACACAATGGAGTTGTCAACCGTGATGGCGAGATCATGGAACGGGCAGTCCTTCCCCGGGAGGAAGAGCAGCTCCGTCTTGCCGAGGTTCAGCTTGAGGTGGTGATCAGTCATCCACACTGATATGTCTGCCAGACATGCAGAGATGCGATTCGCCACCTGGTCATCAGAAGGGGGAAAGGAGAAGATTAATTGTGTGTCGTCTGCATAGCAATGATAGGAGAGACCATGTGAGGTTATGACAGAGCCAAGTGACTTGGTGTATAGCGAGAATAGGAGAGGGCCTAGAACAGAGCCCTGGGGGACGCCAGTGGTGAGAGCGCGTGGTGAGGAGATACACTATATATACAAAGTTGTATGTGGACACCCTTCAAATTAGTGGATTCGGATGTTTCAGCCACATTACTGACAGGTGTATAAAATTTAGCACACAGCCACGCAATCTCCATAGACAAACATTGGCAGTAGAATGGCCTTACTGAAGAGCTCAGAGACTTGTGGCACCGTCACAGGATGCTACCTTTCCAGTCAGTTGGTCAAATTTCTGCCCAGCTGCCCCGGTAAACTGGAAGGGATTTAATTGTGAAGTGGAAACGTCTAGGAGCAACAACGGCTCAGCCGCGAAGTGGTAGGCCGACACAAGCTCACAGAAAGGGATCGTCGAGTTCTGAAGCGGGACGCACATAAAAGTCGTCTGTCCTTGGTTGCAACACACACTACCGAGTTCCAAACTGCCTCTAGAAACAACGTAAGCACAAGAACTGTTCATCTGGAGCTTCATGAAATGGGTTTCCATGGCCAAGCAGCCACACACAAACCTAAGATCACCATGCGCAATGCCAAGCGTTGGCTGTAGTGGTGTAAAGCTTGCCGCCATTGGGCTCTGGAGTGATGAATCACGCTTCACGCTTCATCTGGCAGTCCGGCAGATCTCAATTTCCTAGTGCCAACTGGAAAGTTTGGTGGAGGAGGAATAATTGTCTGGGGCTGTTTTTCATGGTTCGGGCTAGGCCCCTTTGTTCCAGTGAGTTGGAATGTTATAGCTACAGCATGCAATGGCATTCTAGACGATTCTGTGCTTCCAGCTTTGTGACAACAGTTTGGGGAAGGCCCTTTTCTGTCTCAGCATGACAATGCCCCCGTGCAAAGCGAGGTCTATGCAGAAATGGTTTGTCAAGATCGGTGTGGAAGAACTTGACTGGTCTGCACAGACCCCGGACTTCAACTCCATCGAACACCTTTGGGATGAATTGGAACGCCGACTGCAAGCCAGGCCTAATCACCCCATAATCAGTGCCCAGCCTCACTAATGCTCTTGTGGCTGAATGGAAGCAAGTCCCTGCAGCAATGTTCAAACATCTAGTAGAAAGCCTTCCCAGAAGAGTGGAGGCTACTATATCAGCAAAGGGGGGGACAAACTCCATATTACTGCCCATGATTTTGGAATGAGATGTTCGACGTGTTCGATGTTCGAAGTATTCTCCTGGGTGCCAATATATTTGTTCATACCATTTATTTGAATTTCCTTTCTTTATTTTTGTGGGTATTAAAATGATAGTTAGGATGATGTCCCCCTATCCCCTTAGTAATCCCGCCTCCCGAATCCAAGTGTTTGACATGGGGGAGGGGCCCAGTAACTTTATGATCAAACTTTATCAATGTCTCATCCAAATATAATCAAATGTCGTGTGCAAAACATGATTTTGACCATCCACAACCTTTAAAAACACAAGCAGAAGTGACCATTTCATTCAGCGCAAAACAGGACATGTTAAGACTCACGAAAAGACCATCTTAACGGTAATGGAGTTGATAATGGAATGGGTTTTGACCTGAGCAGCCAATCCAGCCACGACGCACAGTGCCCAGGGTTCTACCTGGAACCAAAAAGCCTTCTCCTATGGGGACAGCCGAAGAACCCTTTGGGAACCCTTTTTCTAAGAGTGTATAATGTCATATCAATGGCAGATTTGTTTTGAGAATCTGCCCTGCACATCGGCAACAATACAATTGACAGGAGAGGTGTGGATAGAGGTGTGAATGTTATGCGGAAAGACATTTAGGCCTACGTGTGCACACAGTGCCATGGAACGAGAGAAGCGATTTATGACAGCACACTTCAGACCCGATCCTGTTTAGAACCCCCCCCCCTTCTCTTTATATTGGATCCTGTTTAGAACCCCCCCTTCTCTTTATATTGGATCCTGTTTAGAACCCCCCCTTCTCTTTATATTGGATCCTGTTTAGAACCCCCCTTCTCTTTATATTGGATCCTGTTTAGAACCCCCCTCTTCTCTTTATATTGGATCCTGTTTAGAACCCCCCTTCTCTTTATATTGGATCCTGTTTAGAACCCCCCTTCTCTTTATATTGGATCCTGTTTAGAACCCCCCTTCTCTTTGTATTGGATCCTGTGAAAAGTTTGGATTTGCGCAAAACCAGCTGTATTATACGTCCTCGGGGAGCAATTATGGTGCCTGTAACTGTATTCAGACTTAGCCTATTTAAAACAGGTTGTTTTTTAAATGTATTTTATAATTCGATCAGAGTTAGACACGGTCTTTTCAGGTCTCATTAACAGCCTAGTGAATTGATCTTGCTTATTGACCACATTTGGCATGTCCCTGTCCAAATCCTACCGCCTATGTTTCACCATGTATTTCCACATTGAAGCAATGCAATTACAACAATGTGGACTGCAAGCATGTTCAACACATTTAACAAACTCGGCTATAACGGATGAGCATTCGAATTGGAGTTGATGACAAGACCGTAAACTTCAAGCAACCACATATTTTGCCGGGGAGCACGCTGTTTAAAGGCACAGAATCAAATGATGTCAATTAGCCTATCAGAAGCTTCTAAAGCCATGACATCATTTTCTGGAATTTTCCAAGCTGTTTAAAGGCACAGTCATCTTAGTGTATGTAAACATCTGACCCACTGGAATTGTGATACAGTGAATGATAAGTGAAATAATCGGTCTGTAAACAATTGTTGGAAGAATGACTTGTGTCATGCACAAAGTAGATGTAACCGATTTGCCAAAACTACAGTTTGTTAACAAGAAATGTGTGGAGTGGTTTAAAAACGAGTTTAAATGACTCCAACCTAAGTGTAAGTAAACTTCCGACTTCAACTGTGTATTGCCAACATTGTTCTTTTCAGTAATAATTCCCTATTTCTGTCCCTGGTGGGGCTTGTTGATCGCCTCTGTGTCCAGTCTGCCAGAAGTACTTTCCTGACACTCACCTCCCTGCATTCTGGTCTTGTCCCATCCTTGAGAATTACTGGAAAAAAGTTCTGAGCATTCCCTCAGTCATCCTCCATATTACCATTCTTGCATCCCCAAAACTCTGCATCCTCCACTACTTTGATGATGGCGTCCCCTGTGTTTCCTCTATGTCCAAGGACAAACAACACTTCCTGTTGATTTCATTAACAGTCGCCCAAAAAGGGGATATTTCTAAACTGGATAAGCAGATCCAATGTTTCAACCATACACTGGCTTCATTTATTGTCTGACCTGGCCTCCCTGGAGAGATCCACAAAATAACAAACTGAAGGACACAATCTAGGAACCATTCCTATCCTACATTGCCCGCAGGCCACCTCAGACAACATTCAAATGGTACCTCCTACCTACTAACAGCCCCATGGTAACAGGCAACTTTTCCACAAGTCATGCTTTGTCTTGTCCGGTCCTGTCCAGTGTGGCCGTCTCTTGTTTTATCCTGTTTTGGTATGTCCCAATTTTCTACTTTCCTCATTTAATTCTAACCCTAAATTTTCAGTTTTTCTTACTTGTTGGTTGTAATTGACCTTCTTCACTATAATAAACAGTTGTATGTCCACAGCACATTTTAGATCAGTAACACCCACAGTGTTCAATTTAACACTTTCTTAGAAATTATATGTGATCCACCGAAATAGTGTTCACAAACTGACACCTCTAGAGTGTTGGTCCCTAACACCATGGGTGTTGCAAATTCAGACTTAAATTAACACTTTCTTACAGTTGATGCTATTGCACTTTTTTTGTGTTATGTAATAACACATGTGGAGGGGGCAGAAATATTTGAGCTATTTTCACAACCACAATCATGGGCGCAATTGCTGGCGGTAGCGGGAAAGGCCTGGGTTTATATGAAAAACAAGTTGTGGGTGTGTCAAGGCTTCAGAATGTGCTAGCTTGGAAAATTCCAGAAAATGTCGACATGGCTTCAGATGCTTATGATAGGCTAATTAACATCATATGAGTCAATTGGAGGTGTACCTGTGGATGTATTTCAAGGCCTACCTTCAAACGCAGTCCCTCTTAGCTTGACATCATGGGAAAATCAAAAGAAATCAGCCAAGACCTCAGAAAAAACATTGAAGACCTCCACACGTCTGGTTCCTCCTTAGGAGAAATTTCCAAACGCCTGAAGGTACCACGTTCGTCTGTACAAACGATAGTATGCACCATGGGACCACGCAGCCGTCATACCGCTCAGGAAGGAGATGCGTTCTGTCTCCTAGAGATGAACGTACTTTGGTGCGAAAAGTGCAAATCAATCCCAGAACAACAACAAAGGACCCTGTGAAGATGCTGGAGGAAACAAGCACAAAAGTATCTATATCCACAGTAAAACAAGTCCTATATCGACATAACCTGAAAGGCCGCTGAGCAAGGAAGAAGCAACTGCTCCAAAACCACCATAAAAAAGCCAGACTACGGTTTGCAACTGCACATGGGGACAAAGATTGTACTTTTTGGAGAAATGTCCTCTGGTGTGATGAAACGAAAATAGAACTGTTTGGCCATAATGACCATCGTTCTGTTTGGAGGAAAAAGGTGGAGGCTTGCAAGCCGTAGAAGACCATCCCAACCGTGAAGCACGGGGGGTGCAGCATCATGTTGTGGGGGTGCTTTGCTGCAGGAGGGCTTGTGCACTTCACAAAATAGATGGCATCACGAGGAAAGGAAAGTATGTGGATATATTGAAGCAACATCTCAAGACATCAGTCAGGAAGTTAAAGCTTGGTCCAAAATGGGTCTTCCAAATGGACAATGACCTCAAGCATATTTCCAAAGTTGTGGAAAAATGGCTTAAGGACAACAATATCAAGGTATTGGAGTGGCCATCACAAAGCTCTGACCTCAATCCTTTATAAAAATTTGTGGGAAGAATTGAAAAAGCGTGTGCGAGCAAGGAGGCCTACAAACCTGACTCAGTTACACCAGCTCTATCAGGAGGAATGGGCCAAAATTCACCCAACTTATTGTGGGAAGCTTGTGGAAGGCTACCCAAAACGTTTGACCCAAGTTAAACAATAAAAGGCAATGCTACCAAATACTAATTGAGTGTATGCAAACTTCTGACCCACTGGGAAAATAAAGCTGAAAGAAAATAAAGCTGAAATACTTCACTCTACACTATTATTCTGACATTTCACCTTCTTAAAATTAACTGATGATCCTAACTGACCTAAGACAGGGAATTTTTACTAGGATTAAATGTCAGGAATTGTGAAAAACTTAGTTTAAAGGTATTTGGCTAAGGTGTATGTAAACCTCCGACTTCAATTGAATTTGTCCCCCGCTATAGGTATCTTCACACTTTGGTGTAGACAACATGTTGGAATTTCTCTCTCGCCCCCTTCAGCCTTCATCAATGTGTGATTTCTGAAGACAGTAATGTAGTTACCTAAAAAAGCATCTGAGGTTGTTTCAGTCATATGTGCAGAAGTTGTTGTCAGAACTCCTGCGAAAGCAAGCACATAGTAAAAAGATACATTAGGTACAAACACAAAATACCATATTGCTGAAAGAGACAAAAGAAAGCCCCATTGCTCTTTGCACAAGTTCAATGGCGCTGTCACGCCCTGGCCAAAGAGGCTTTTATTCTCTATTTTGGTTAGGCCGGGGTGTGACTAGGGTGGGAATTCTATGTTATTTTTTCTATGTTTTTGTATTTCTTTGTTTTTGTTTTCTGTATTGTTAGTTTCCTTACAGAACTGTTTGTTTTCCTCTTTGTTATTTTTTGTTCTAGTGTTCTGATTTTAATAAAATATCATGAACACGTCTCACGCTGCGCCTTGGTCCAGTCATTCACAGGAAGAGGATCGTTACAGACGCTTTCTTTTGAAGACAGTAATGTACTTACCAACAAAAGCATCTGGAATTTCAGTCTTCTGTAGAAAAGTTGTTGTTAGAGCTCCTGCTAAAGCAAGCACATAGTAAAAAGGTACATTTGGTACAACCACAGAATACCATATTGCTGAAAGAGACAAAAGAAAGCCCCATTACAATTTGCACAAGTGCAATGAAGGTGTCACACTCTGGCCATAGAGATGCTTTTATTCTCTATTGTGGTTAGACCATGGTGTGACTAGGGTGGGCATTCTATGTTCTTTTTTCTATGTTTTTGTATTTCTTTGTTTTTGGCCAGGTATGTTTCTCAATCAGGGACAGCTGTCTATCGTTGTCTCTGATTGGGAACCATACTTAGGTAGCTCTTCCCACATGGGTTTTGTGGGTAGTTGTTTTCTGTATTGTTAGTTTCCTTACAGAACTGTTTGTTTTCCTCTTTGTTATTTTTTGTTCTAGTGTTCTGATTTTAATAAAATATCATGAACACGTCTCACGCTGCGCCTTGGTCCAGTCATTCACAGGAAGAGGATCGTTACAGAACTACCCACCACCAAAGGACCAAGCAGCGTGGCCAGGAGAGGCAGCCCCAATCATTTTTGGCGGGACGGTTGGCGGAACCGAGGATGGAACCAGAGCCAGTCAGGGTGAAATTGGAGGTGAGTGAAGGAGGCAAAGCAGAGACAGTGAAGGAGGTGATGGGGAGATTGGAGGAGAGAGTAATGAGAGAGTTCCTGTGTTGGTGCATGAGGCACGACATCCGCCGACGGAGCATGTCCTTGATTTGATGTCACCTGAGTCAGCTCTCCATACTCTTCCTGAGGTGCGTGCTAGCCGTCTGGTGAAGACTGTGCCAGCCCCACCTACCAGGCCTCCTGTGCGCCTCCACAGCCCTGCCCGTCTTGTGCCAGCTTGGCACTACAGATCTCCAATACACGTTCTTAGCCCGGTGCGCTACATTCCAGCTCCCCGCATCTGCCGGGCTAGGTGAGGATCCAGCCAGGAAGGATGGTGCCATCCCTGTTCTCCAGACCTCCAGTGCGTCTCCTCGGGCCAGGATATCCTGCGCCGGCTCTAGGCACGGTTTCCCCAGTTCTCCAGGAGATCCCAGTGCGGCCTGTTCCAGCTCCCCGCACGTGCCGGGCTAGAGTGGGCATTCAGCCTGGAAGAGTGGTGTCAAGGCTATGCACCAGATCTCCAGTGCTCCCCCACAGCCCGGTCTATCCTGTGCCTCCTCCACGGACCAGGCCTCCAGTAGGTCTCCCCAGCCTGGTGAGTCCTGTGCCTGTGTCCTGTCCGGCGCTGCCAGAGTCGCCCTCCTGTCCGGCGCTGCCAGAGTCGCCCTCCTGTCCGGCGCTGCCAGAGTCGCCCTCCTGTCCGGCGCTGCCAGAGTCGCCCTCCTGTCCGGCGCTGCCAGAGTCGCCCTCCTGTCCGGCGCTGCCAGAGTTGCCATCCTGTCCGGGGCCCACTGCGAGGGTCCCTGCTCCAAAGGCACCACCTAAGTGGGCCAAGCCGGAGGTGGAGCAGGGTGTCTGTCCCGCACCAGAGCCGCCGCCGTAAAGAGGGCCCACCCGGACCCTCCCCTTGAAAGTCAGGTTTTGCGGCCGGAGTCCGCACCTTTGGGGTGGGGTACTGTCACGCCCTGTCCATAGAGATGCTTTTATTCTCTATTTTGGTTAGGCCAGGGTGTGACTAGGGTGGGCATTCTATGTTATTTTTTCTATGTTTTAATATTTCTTTGTTTTTGGCCAGGTATGGTTCTCAATCAGGGACAGCTGTCTATCGTTGTCTCTGATTGGGAACCATACTTAGGTAGCTCTTCCCACATGGGTTTTGTGGGTAGTTGTTTTCTGTATTGTTAGTTTCCTTACAGAACTGTTTGTTTTCCTCTTTGTTATTTTTTGTTCTAGTGTTCTGACTTTAATAAAATATAATGAACACGTCTCACGCTGCGCCTTGGTCCAGTTATTCACAGGAAGAGGATCGTTACAGAACTACCCACCACCAAAGGACCAAGCAGCGTGGCCAGGAGAGGCAGCCCCAATCATTTTTAGGGGGAGGGGGCACACGGGACGGTCGGCGGAGCCAAGGATGGAACCAGAGCCAGTCAGGGTGAAATTGGAGGTGAGCGAAGGAAGCAAAGCAGAGACAGTGAAGGAGGTGATGGGGAGATTGGAGGAGAGAGTAATGAGAGAGTTCCTGTGTTGGTGCATGAGGCACGACATCCGCCCGACGGAGCGTGTCCTCGATTTGATGAGATGCTTTTATTCTCTATTTTGGTTAGGCCAGGGTGTGACTAGGGTGGGCATTCTATGTTCTTTTTTCTATGTTTGAATATTTCTTTGTTTTTGGCTCTCGAACAACAGTGCAGAAAGTGTGGTTTCACATAAAACAATTGTCTAAATAATCAAATCAGTTCATTTGTTAAGTTTGTCACGTGCGCCGAATCCAACAGGTGTAAACCTTACAGTGAAATGCTTACTTACAGGCTCTAACCAATGGTGCAAAAGAACAAAAAGGTGTGTATGTGTGTGTGTAAGTAAAGAAATAAAACAACAGTAAAAAGACGTTTGAAAAAAGAGTAGCATGGCTATATACAGACACCTGTTTGTCAGGCTTATTGAGGTAGTATGTACATGTAGGTATGGTTAAAGTGACTATGCATATATGATGAACAGAGAATAGCAGAAGCGTAAAAAGAGGGGTTGGCGGGTGGTGGGACACAATGCAGATAGCCCGGTTAGCCAATGTGCAGGAGCACTGGTTGGTCGGGCCAATTGAGGTAGTATGTACATGAATGTATAGTTAAAGTGACTATGCAAATAAGATAAACAGAGAGTAGCAGCAGCTACCCAGCGTGGGTGGGGGCACACAATGCAAATAGTCCGGGTAACCATTTGGTTACCTGTTCAGGAGTCTTATGGCTTGGGGTAAAAACTGTTGAGAAGCCTTTTTGTCCTAGACTTGGCACTCCGGTACCACTTGCCATGCGGTAGTAGAGAGAACAGTCTATGACTGGGGTGCCTGGGGTCTTTGACAATTTTTAGGGCCTTCCTCTGACACCGCCTGGTGTAGAGGTCCTGGATGGCAGGCAGCTTTGCTGCCTTCAACAGGATTTGACTTCATAACAAAGTGTCCCATAGTTCCCTACTCTACCTGCGGCGCTACCAGTCAAGTGAAACTACATGTGCAAAATCCTAACTATGTTCGTAAGTACGGTGTCCAGTAGAGGTCAGTGACTGAAAGCAGCTTGGAATTGAATAAAGCACCGAAGCCACAATGAAATAAGTGGGATCTCACATTTTGCAACACATGGTTTGAAAAAAGCACGTGATGAAACGTAGCCTTGGACGTAATTGAAGACGTACTTCTGATAAAGTGCTGCACGTATAGACACACTTCTTCGAAGTTAGCTGCTTAGAGATGAACGCATGCCTCGGAGCACCGGTATCAAACGTAACATCACTACTAATCACTTCACAAACCAGCTTATTGTGATTTTGCAGGTTGGATGTGACCCATGATCCGATATTTTCAGACCACAACGCTGAGGACAACTTGGCCATAACTAAAAGCCTTATGACAAGTACAGTATAAGGTCATGAAGGGTTGACTTCAAATTGAAACACATTCACTTACTGTAGGTAGTCACTTGGTGAAGGTTTCCGGACCTGAAGTTATTGAATGCAACAACCATTTCTCTGTCACTAACAAACACAGTCATGGGTGGGTACCTCTCACATTCACTTGAAAGGCATCCTGGGAGAAATGCAAATAAGGCTTACAACCTACAATGTAAAAACCAAAATACCATAACTATACTGGTTCTATTTTTGGTTCGCGGTAAGGAGGCGCATGTGTCAAGCCCACGTTAGTTTGCAATTTCGTCATGTGAAAACTGGCGCACTGGCATTTTCCAGCCCTAACTCCAGGTTCAGCAATTTACCTGTCTAACATCAGATCACTTGCGCTGAGGTGGGAGGGGTGGCAATATTTGAGGTGTGTTCTTAAACGTCACGAACAGTCATTCTGACTCCCATGTAAAATAGCCTTTTGAGTGACTAAAAACTAAATCACCCATAATATTTTGTGTGGATAGAAATGCTCAATATTTGAGAAAAAGTACTCTTTCTCTCATAGCTAACTACCTGGAAGTTTGAAAAGACAGGCTGAGTGGGCAGGGAGTTTATATTCATGAGCTTGCATTGACTGACAGCTCTTTGAAACGCCTATGTCAAGAAATGTGGATGTAGTGAGCAGTGTTGCAGGAAAATCCTCTCAAGCTAATTTGGTGATTGATACACGAAGCAACTCAAACAACATTGGAATTGCATTAATGATGGCAATTTGTTTTTTTTTAATCAAATTTTGTCACCAGTAGAGTAGCTATCTAGCTATATAAACCACGCCCCTCTGCAAACACCCCTCCTCCAATGTTGGTTGTAAGGTGGTACTTATTTAAAGAAGGGTAATTTGACTCATATCTGCAGAAGATAGGTACATTAGTTACAAACGCAACACAGTACAGTTCTTGCTCAGAGACTGAACAAGTGCCACTGCAAGCTACAGTACACTAGAGCTTAGGGGCTAAGAAGATTCATCAGTAGAACAAACAAGGAAGTGTCTCTCTCTGCCCCTAAGGGTGGGACTCTGCTGGTTGCCCTTGCTGTTGAGTTACAGCATCCCAAACGGCTCGCTATTCCCTATATAGTGCCCTACTTTTGACCAGGTCACATAGAGCTCTGGTATCAAGTAGTGCACTAAATAGGTAACAGGGGGCCATTTGGGACATAACCACAGTATGCTGTATGCATGCCTCTTCTGCTGTTTCTGTATCCAGAACATTTGTTTCCCCAAGACAGAGCAGAACCCCGTCCATAGGATGTCCCCCCCTGGGAGGAAACAAGCTGCACTGGTGCCCAACCTTGGGGACTGAGCCGGTAGTTGGTGGCATGGCACAAAATAGACTCCACAGCCCCACTGACTGACTGTGACAAATATTTGTATGAGGACTAAATGTGCCTGAGAACAGAATACATTCCCAAAAGGAGAGCTAATCGATTATCTGAATGCTGCCTGCGCAGCTTAGGCCTCTGTACGTGGCAATTGTAGTTCAATTCTAGTACAGTACACACAGTTGGAGCGCTTGTTGTTCTCGATTCAAACCTTGACCCAGTTTGTGTCCGATTGTTATATTGAATATTTTCAAGACAATGCTGATGCAAATATGACATATAGGGGAGGATACTCTCTAGTATCACTACAATGGAAAGGTAGAGTACGAGCTTTGCTTTGATATTAGCTGGGTTCTTTTCATGAGGGCGTCCCAGATTCCCATGTTAACTCCAGGCAGTCGCTTGGTCTTTTGATAAAGGGATGATGGCTGACTGTAACATTCCCCCATATATCCCTCTGATGTTTCCCCTCTCTCTGACCTCCCCTCAGCTGCCCAGGGGTATAGAGTGGTTGATAGGCCAGGCAGGGGCCAAAATGACGGTAATTTACATTTATTTTGTTTTGAAGCAGAAGTCCTTGGAGGGTGAGATGAGATGGCTTTGTAGTGAGATCATTTGGGGCTCTGGCCCAGCGCTCTGTAGTTAATGAGGTACAGACAGAGAGCCTCATATGAAGGAGAGCGGTGTAATGTACTGTAAGTATGGGCTTCCTGGTGCTGCAGGGGCCATTCACTTATTGTTATGGCTTTAAGAGGTTGGACAAGTATATTATTGCCTGGGGGGATATGGGCTAGAGGGCATCTGAGGGGGTTGTTCAGCGAAGACAATGTTCAACTGATTAAAAAAAGGACATCTATGCATTCATGTGCGTGTCAGAGAGAGGGAAAGAGCGAGAGAGATTTGCTGAAACAACAATGGTTGCCATTTGTATAGTTCCTACAGATACATCTACTATATCCACACTTAAGGGAGTACTTCTCTATTAAGGTTAACGACACTCTCTTAGACCCTTTCCCTAAACCGTTTCCTACAGCATATTTAACTATTCTAAAGCAAATGTTCTCCCCACACCCAGTCCACTATATAACGGCCTGCTGGGCTTCGTCTTCACGCCGGATGCTCTGGAGGAGGATTAGTGTAGAACTGGTCTCAACACACATCCCCATCCTTTCCTCCTCAATGACATCATCCATGATGCAATAGTACAGTCAGAGCCCAGCGCAGTAAGTGGGCTATGCTGTAGTATGCTGTATGGCCTATGTATCTGTATATATGTATCACTTATGCTATTGTTACTCAATACTATCTGTCCTTCTGCTACGGTGACTGTCCCTATAGTGACTGTCCCAAGGACAGCAACGTCAATAGCATCTGCCCTTCTGCTCCGGTGACTGTCCCTATAGTGACTGTCCCAAGGGCAGCAACGTCAATAGCATCTGCCCTTCTGCTCCGGTGACTGTCCCTATAGTGACTGCCCCAAGGACAGACATCAATAGTATCTGCTCTTCTGCTTTGGTGACTGTCCCTATAGTGTGCCCCAAGGGTGACTGTCCCTATAGTGACTGCTTCAAGCGTGACTGTCCATATAGGGACAGACCCAAGGGCAGCAACGTCAATAGTATCTGCTCTTCTGCTTTGGTGACTGTCCCTATAGTGTGCCCCAAGGGTGACTGTCCCTATAGTGACTGCTTCAAGCGTGACTGTCCCTATAGTGACTGCCCCAAGGACAGCAACATCAATAGTATCTGCTCTTCTGCTTTGGTGACTGTCCCTATATGGTGCCCCAAGGGTGACTGTCCCTATAGTGTGCCCCAAGGGTGACTGTCCCTATAGTGACTGCTTCAAGCGTTACTGTCCCTATAGTGACTGCCCCAAGGACAGCAACATCAATAGTATCTGCTCTTCTGCTTTGGTGACTGTCCCTATAGTGACTGCCCCAAGGACAGCAACATCAATAGTATCTGCTCTTCTGCTTTGGTGACTGTCCCTATATGGTGCCCCAAGGGTGACTGTCCCTATAGTGTGCCCCAAGGGTGACTGTCCCTATAGTGACTGCTTCAAGCGTTACTGTCCCTATAGTGACTGCCCCAAGGACAGCAACATCAATAGTATCTGCTCTTCTGCTTTGGTGACTGTCCCTATAGTGACTGCCCCAAGGACAGCAACATCAATAGTATCTGCTCTTCTGCTTTGGTGACTGCCCCTATAGTGTGCCCCAAGGGTGACTGTCCCTATAGTGACTGCTTCAAGCGTGACTGTCCATATAGTGACAGACCCAAGGGCAGCAACGTCAATAGTATCTGCCCTTCTGCTATGGTGACTGTCCCTATAGTGACTGTCCCAAGGGCAGCAATGTCAATAGTATCTGCCCTTCTGCTATGGTGACTGTCCCTATAGTGACTGTCCCAAGGGCAGCAACGTCAATAGTATCTGCCCTTCTGCTATGGTGACTGTCCCTATAGTGACTCCCCCAAGGGTGACTGTCCCTATAGTGATTGCCCCAAAGGCAGCAACATCAGTAGTATCTGCCCTTCCCATGCGAGAAGGTTGTTCAAACGTTAAAGCATTTAAAAGCATCACAGTGGTCTTTTCCAGTGAATGGAGGATGTACCATATCATTTCGATCTGGCTATTGAATTTGGATCAACATAATACTTTTGTGAAGGAGCTACCTATAGGTGTGTGGCTGTTCCTTTAACAAGGCTACAGCACTTACAGCAATCCATGTCCTGATTAAGATCGAAGGAGCTGCTGCTATCTCCCTCCTTCTCCTCTTGCTTTTTAAATGTATTTCTACTCTGATTTCCCAGCTGTCAAAGCAGCAGTTTGAGGCGAAGGCCGTGGCGCAGGCACTCTCCCAGGACCTGACTACGGTGCTGCTCTGAGCCAATGATGTGACCTTGAGTTCCCTGCCTGGTCTACTGGGCACAGGCCGTTTGACATGCTTGACAGATGCTTTCTTTCCTCTCATTAACTTGTGAGAGGTGTGAAGAGAGAAAGAGAGGTGGGGGAGAGAGAGAAGCCCCGTTTATACCTGGTTCTAGCTTGCATCCTTTGTCCTGATATTGTCCACATTCTGATTGTGCCCACATTTTTAGACAGGTGTAGATGATTTAAAGATGCATTGGGATCTGAAGGCGATCGGATGTCCTGACCCCCTCCGGAGGTAGTCAGACACGCGTTATGTCTGAATATCTTACCTGTGTAGAACGATCTGGATAGTGAAACCAATTCATTCATCATCATCCCTCCCTCTAGAATCGTTGGCAGGTAACGCCATTGACGTATTGCATCAATATATGTCTTAAAATAAATAAATAAATATTGAAAGGATAACTGTCAAATAATTTTGCATACAGGGAGGGGCCAGGATATGTGGTCACAATGCAGACACAGTGTACATGGATAAGACACACATCTTACTACCATCTGTAGATGCAACGGATACAGTGTGGGCATAGTCAGAATGTGGATAAGATCAGGACAAAGGACGCATGTTAGAACCAGGTATAAACGGGGCTAGAGAGAGAGTAGAGGGGGGGTGTTAAGGGGAGGGAGAGAGGGGGAGAGGGAGAGAAAGGAAACAGGTCTCATTTGAGGCAGTGGACCCAGACTTGACTCCTCAGGTCATTGAGCTGGAGCAAGAATACAGGCAGGAAAGATACTAATGAGACTGAATGATCATACTGAGTGAGATGTTTGAGTAGCCCTTTACACTTGTACATGTGTACAGGTTGAAAATGGCAGATTTGAGCACTGATAAAGCGCATAAATTGAAACACAGTGTCTGTACAATAACATTGTAAACATGACGTCAGTGCTCAGTGCTTCACAACGCTGTATGGGTTTTGACTGACAGTCGTTTTGAACTTGAGCACCGCACGCGACAAGAAGTTGCCTCCATCCCCCCGCTAATCTTTTGAGGTCCGAGTGAGAGAAATGATGCAAATGAACATGACTCGATGTATTTCGAAAGAAATACCGCTTTGATGTCGTGCAAGCAAGACGAACACCTGTGAGTCCAAATGTGCACTTCACATTTCCCATATCATAAAACTCATGTCGTATACAGTGTCAACGTTTATGATCCGTATGTTTGATGTACAGTTACAAGATGACATGGTGTCATAGCCTGGGTTCTCCTGAACAGAATGAGCCTATGTTTGTCTATTGCAGTTGGACACGCACCTGAATGCATTCATTACCAAAAATGATGCCGATTTCTCTGACTTGCCCCGTGAAAGAGTAACCCTGTACGATCATATTTTATAACTTGACAATAGAACAAGCTTTCAAATGATTCCCACCTGACCCAGATTGCGATGTATAAATGGGCCTTTCTTGGATTGCGTAAACAACAACAGTAATTGTGTGATGGTGGGGATGCAGGGCTGAGTTCCAAACAAAACACACATCTACATGCTCTAGGCCACTTGGAGACACCAGTTAGTTCTCCCACTCAAACTCTTGTCATTTTTTGTTGTTGTTGTCTTATGTTGCACCTACTCCACATTTTCAAGGACTATTCTTATCCTGTTACTGAATGTATCCAGAGTATTTTCACATTTCGTTATCAACAAATGCAGTGAAAAGTACGGTGAAATGTAAAATGCACATAAAATCAACAGTGTAATGTTTGGATTCAGTCTTGTCAGGTGAACTGTTGTGTCCTCATTTTTGGTCTAATCATTTCCCCATAGTTTCCAAACTGGTCCCTTTCAATTGTTACCATGCGTATGCTTTCTTCTGTAAGAAACATTTCAAATTAGACCAATCAAATTAGACCAATCAAATTAGACCAATCCATATAGGCCAATTCCTATGAGTGTAAAGGGAGAATTAACGCAGAATGGTAACATAAAATTGTGAGATTTTTGACAGGAAGGCAAGTTAAGATCTGCATACCAGGGTGGTAGTGGATTTGGAATTTATCATGTATTTTAAGTTGAGGAACTGCTACTAGTGTCCATATTATTTTAATCCTGTTGTGCTTCTTTCTTTTTTACTTTAGTTTGAACACAATTGGTAGCAAAAAAGTTATGTTTGTCTTCAGTCCATAAGATCAATGTAAACTACGTTTTAATAGCTGACGTTCAGTACTGCTCTCCTGGGAACAACACTACTTCGTTTTAGACACATTTGTAGCATCTAAGTCAACAGGAAACATAAGCATAAAGAAATAGCAGATAGTCACACACCTGCTAATCAACATCTGATTGTCTCACCTCAATGAACTCTCCCTCACAAAAAATACAAATTTACTGCCTTACAATTCTACTCTAACCAGTGAGTGCATTCTAGAATGATCTCTTTGCTTCTTCACTGTCTCCCAAGGCTGTTCTGACAGTACAACACATGCTGTTTCCCTTTTGTTATTCAGGTGGCATTGCCTTCCTCTCAGACAGCATCACGCTGAGCCTGTCGTACAACTACAGTACGGAGTCACTTTGATGCAGGCATACATGGGTCCTGTCACTGAAGAAGGGGGGGAGAGAGCTAAGGGTTTAATTCGGTCACTTTGACTGGTGAGACAAGCTGTGTGGGATGGCACTGTGATAGCTGTTCGCTGTCGAACGAACCCGAGGGGAATGTGAGCGGAGAAGATTCTCACAGGAATGTTTTCATGTCGATAGCCCACATGATGTATGCCAGTGAGAGAAAGTGACTCTCTCCTTGTTGTAAGATGATCTTGTCACGACACCGCGTTGAACAATGACAAAGCTTTGTCAGTGAACGTTCAAGTTCAGTTCAAATGTGGTCTAATATTGTTCCAAAGATTTAACAAGAGAGAAACAGACAGACACATTTGTTTCTTTTCAAAACTGTCTCACGATATGTTCCCCTACCATTTATAAAAGCAATGGGAGCACAATTATCTCTGTTCCTTAAGTACCCCTTACCGGTACATATTTTTGTTATGGCCCCTGGACAAGCACACCTGATTCTACTTGTCAACTAATCATCAAGCCCATGACAAGTTGAATCAGGGGCTACAACAAAAATCTGTGCTGTTAGGGGTACTGGAGGACCGGAGTTGGGAAACACTGGTTTAATTGGGAGACTGTTACTCTCTTGTGAAATCTTTGGAACAATTTTAGACCACATTTGAATTTAATTGGTAGGGTGGCAGATAGCCTAGCTGTTAAGAGCATTGGGTCAGTAACTTGAATAGATGGAGGGAAAAAAAGTATATCATGCAAGTTTTGCGCCAATACACATGTAGGATCTTCATTTGAATCAGTTTGCTACAGCAGGAAAATAATCCTGCATGAAAAGTGGATTATAATTAATGGAGGAGATGGAGACCCGCACACTGCCTGAACAAATAAATCAAATCCAAAACTGAGGCTTGAATGCAAAATAAAGATTTTATGTCATTTAGATTTCCAGGAGCAATTATGGCTAAGTGCCTTGCTCAAGGGGACATTGTCAGATTGTTCACCTAGTCAGCTCAGGGATTCAAACCGGCAACTTTTCAATTACTGGCCCAATGCTCTTAACCGCTAGGCTACATGCCACGCAGAAAGCTGTTGTTAATTTGAACATCATGGTGGCCCAAAAAATCATAGTACCAATCATTTATGATATTTCTCTGTCCGCTTTTATATACTGTATAATGCAGATCATGCATTCTATTGTACTAGGTACCAATTATAGATTTTCTGATGTATACTCTTGCTTGATCATGTGACATGCAATTATCCTTGAAATAGAAACAGGTGTGTGTGCCTACCATTTATACTGAGGTTGGCCCGAGTCTGAAACTTTTGTTTCAATTTTTTGGGCACCATGATGTTCAAATTAGCATCTTTATTGCATTCAGTTTTGGATCTCCATTTCCTCCAGTATTCTTATTTGGACTCCCACGCACCTGGAACCAACACTATAGAGTAGTAACCTTTAAAGAGCGCAGACGGCCTCCTATCATTTAAATAACATAATTAATTCATGGCCATTTTGTAGGGGTTGATACATTTTTCGTAAGGGAAAATGAAGTCTGAAATTTCAGTGGAAATTGCAAACTTCAGAATACTTTTTAAACATTCTATAAGAAACTGTCCATATAGGCCAATTCCCACAAGAATTGGCCTATATACTTAACATTTCAAGTTAAGTATAATTAACAGTACAAGTTTTACATTTCCTGCATTGCAAGAAAGTGCTCCTGCAAAAGGGTGATCAAATTAAGGTCTGTATTCATCCACACGGTATTCAGATGCTAATTTGAGTATTTTCAGAGTATGTGAGAGCTCCCGTGTGTGTGTGTGTGTGTGTGCGTGTGCGAGAGAGATAGAGGGTGAATTTGAGCTGCAACCAGTCAGTCTGTCCTTATCACTAGAGCAGAACTTGTGGTGCTGGAGGCTTTCCTACCCAGACTTGGCTGGCTGATTAACAGACACTCCCCATAATCTGCAGGTCCATAGTGTGACACACCCTTCTAACCCTCTCTGGGGACTCTCTCTCTCTCTCTACTCTCTACCTTCTTCACTCTTTCAAAGCCATCTTTTCTTCCTGAGGAGGAACTAACAACGAAGAGGTTCATTCTGTTGTCTAAAGCTCTCTTCTACCGGACCATCTCTAGGGCAACCTCCAACCTCCTCAGTCACCTGCTCTGGGCTCTGACACTCTAGGAATGTTGGCGTAGATTCTTGGTGCATCCCAAATGGTACCTAAATCCCTTTACTCCATATAGGGAATAGGGTGCCATTTGGAATGAGGCCATTGTCTGAGAGCCTGCTTTAGAACAGTGTGGGATTGAATTAATATACTTGTATTTCCTAATGAGTTTGCATAGAACATGAATAAAACATGACTTAGGAGGATAGTAGTAGGATTGTGGGCGATCCTTTTGGCCTGAGAATATCTTATAGTCTGAATATTTCCCCCTACATAAAGGTTTTAGGTTTTGTCCAACAGGATACAAATCCTTTGCTTTGTCTTCACAGCTGGTCCAAGCAAAGTTTGTCCTCTCTTGTCTTGTCCACCACCTCCCTAAATACCCCTAGAGTAGTACCTAGTAGGTCTATGGTTGTATCGTGTGGAAGAATGTGGTACACTCACCAGCTACGGAGGGCTGTGTGAAGAGTTCTCTGATGTGACTGACCATGTGGCTGAAGGCCTCTTCCGATACCGAGGGGCTTATTGTACCTGCTGTTGTTGGTGACTCCATGATGAACAGTCAATACTGGACATACAGAACACAGAGAAATAGTGAATGGGTTATTTGGAGAGATTCATTTCATAAATGAAACATAGCCCCTTTTACATATATAGAATTTCATAACAGTTAAGAGTGGATTTTTCTCATACAGTCAAAGTGGGTCATGTCGCCATTCAAAACCACCCACATTACGCCAATGGCTACACGCATTATCAGGATTATTCCTCATTCTTAGAAATCACCGACATGACAGAATTAATACAGCTATTAAGGACGTTGGCGTGAAGCTCTCTTCACTTTCTCTCTCTGTCCTTCTCACAGGGCAACTTGTCTACAAGGTCGATCATAGAACGACAACACAAACTCCTTAATAGAAACAATAACAGGCAAGAAATGCAGAACTCACCAAGTCCAAGTCAAGCGATACGTTTTCCTTCAACTCCCTTTCCGTGATGAATTTGTGCAACTGTTATGCTGTTAAGTTGACAGGAGTGTTAAGTTGGAGACCCATGCGCAATGTGTTTTTTTTTTCTCTCTCTCCCTCGAATGGGTGTGGGCCACATGTGTTGCTCTGTGAGCTGATCTGCTAATTCTCCTGGTAGACAAGGTCTCTTACGTCGCCACGAGTTAAGCATGCAGGCCCCTCCCTTTTACAAATGGGCCACAGCTACTGGGTGATTGTCTCACACAATGGAACTGGCTGGGATAGGGAGGAGTGGAGGCGCACACAGGAAGCCTGGGACCTACTGTAGTGTCGAGTGATAGTGTCACACGGATAGGGTCCTGGGACAGGGTGACGGCTAGGGTTATGGAGGGGGGGAGAGAGACGTACACAGGAAGCCTGGGACCTACTGTAGTGTCGAGTGATAGTGTCACACGGATAGGGTCCTGGGACAGGGTGAGGGCTAGGGTTATGGAGGGGGGGAGAGAGACGTACACAGGAAGACTGAAACCTATAGGGTGGACTGGCGGAAGTTAGCCTAGGCGGCAGGTAGCCTAGCAGTTGAGAGAGTTGGGGCAGTAGCCAAAACGTGGCTGGTTTGAATCCCAGAGCCAACTAGGTGAAAAATTGGTCAACTTGCCCTTGAGCAAGGCTCTTAACCCTAGTTGCTCTGGATAAGAGAATCTGCTAAATGACTCAAATGTTTTAAAAAATGGAACCAGTCCTGGTCTGGACAGCTAGGCAGTGTCAAGACAGAAAAGAGTTACAGACTCTTAGAACAAAGCTGAATCTCTCCCTCTAAACTAGATATAACAACTATGTGTTACTACACATGGTCTCCCTCTGTGACTGCTAGTTGAGTGTCGTTATAGCAGTCAAGGTAGGTGATCTGTAAACATAATGACTTTTTAATCGCCACTCCTTTTTCCAGTGATACTGAAACTAATGTTTGTTGTCATGTCTGCGGATGCTAAACGGTTTCAAAGCAGGGCCAGATGGTGCTCAGTTGTACAGGCAATTACACAAATTACAAAGACAAACATTTACCTGTGAAATAGGCCTACAGACTTAACAAATATGAAAATGGCCACTTGGCAGGTTTAATCACACGTTTGTTAAGTCATTTAAATTGTCATTTTAAACTAAGTCCATTACCTACATAATAAGTAGCCTACGGACTAGAACTAAAATCCTGGTCCATATTTGACAGGTAGAAAATAGGTGGCATGATCACAGCAACGTATTGATTGGCTAACTATGCAGTTCAGGCCGGATGTCACAGTGTCGTGGGTTGTGTTGCGTTGTGTTGTGTGTGTGTGTGTGTGTGTGTGTGTGTGCATACATGCGTGCGTGTGTGGATGTTTGTGTTGTGTGGAATTCCCCTGGTTGTTTCTTGCCTTTCTGACATTCAACCACAACACTCAGCCTGCCATTTCACATGACCTGTGCTTGATGAGAGCCTGCCCACCGCTAGGCTGCCAGAGCATTGAGGTCCTGAGGGTAAACGTCACAGCTGAGGAAATACTGAGGAGGATCACTCCCTCCATGGGAGAGTGGCTTCCTACGGTCTTCACCAGAATTGATTACACAGTAAGTATTGCCGACTTTGAAGAGCGTCTGTTATCGTGCTGAAAATGACAAGATGCTCTGATTACTGATGGCGGCACAGAGAAGAGGCTGTGATGTGGTAGATACAGTTGAAGTCGGACGTTTTACATACACCTTAGCCAAATACATTTAAACTCAGTTTTTCACAATTCCTGACATTTAATCCGAGTAAAATTTTTTAGGTCAGTTAGGATCACCACTTTATTTTAAGAATGTGAAATGTCAGAATAATAGTAGAGAGAATGATTTATTTCAGCTTTTATTTATTTCATCACATTCCCAGTGGGTCAGAAGTTTGCATACACTCAATTATTATTTGGTAGCATTGCCTTTTTTTTTTTCTTCAGGTCTGCCCACAAGTTTTCTATAGGGTTGAGGTCAGGAATTTGTGATGGCCACTCCAATACCTTGACTTTGCTTTCCTTAAGCCATTTTGCCACAACTTTAGAAGTATACTTGGGGTCATTGTCCATTTGGAAGACCCATTTGCGACCAAGCTTTAACTTCCTGACTGATGTCTTGAGATGTTGCTTCAATATATGCACATACTTTCCTTTCCTCATGATGGCATCTATTTTGTGAAGTGCACCACCCCTCCTGCAGCAAAGCATCCCCACAACATGATGCTGCCACCCCCGTGCTTCACGGTTGGGATGGTGTTCTTCGGCTTGCAAGCATCCCTCTTTTTCCTCCAAACATAACGATAGTCATTATGGCCAAACAGTTCTATTTTTGTTTCATCAGATCAGAGGACTTTTCTCCAAAAAGTACGATCGGCGGTTTTGGATCAGTGGGTTCTTCCTTGCTGAGCGGCCTTTCAGGTTAAGTCGATATTGGACTTGTTTTACCGTGGATATCGATACTTTTGTACCCGTTTCTTCCAGCATCTTCACAAGGTCCTTTGATATTGGTCTGGGATTGATTGGCACTTTTTGCAACAAAGTACGTTCAGCTCTAGGAGACAGAATATGTCTCCTTCCTGAGTAGTATGATGTCTGCGTGGTCCCATAGTGTTTACCTTCAGGCATTTGGAAATTACTCCCAAGGATGAACCAGACTTGTGGAGGTCTACAATTTTAATTCTGAGGTCTTGGCAAATGATGTCACTTAGCCTATCAGAAGCTTCTAATGCCATGACATAATTTTCTGGAATTTTCCAAGCTGTTTAAAGGCACAGTCAACTTAGTGTATGTGTAAACTTCTGACCCACTGGAATTTTGATACAGTGAATTATAAGTGAAATAATCTGTCTATAAACTTTGTTGGAAAAATGACTTGTGTCATGCACAAAGTAGACGTCCTAACCGACTTGCCAAAACTATAGTTTTTTAACAAGAAATGTGTGGAGTGGTTGAAAAACTAGTTTTAATGACTCCAACCTAAGTGTATGTAAACTTCAGACTTCAACTGTAAGTGTTAGAAAAACATCTATCCCACTTTGTACCTGAGCATGCCACGTTCTGACCTTTATTTCCTTTGTTTTGTCGTTCTTTAGTATGGTCAGGGCGTGAGTTGGGGTGGGCAGTCTATGTTTGTTTTTCTATGATTTGGGGATTTTTATGTTTTGGCCTAGTATGGTTCTCAATCAGAGGCAGGTGTCATTAGTTGTCTCTGATTGAGAATCATACTTAGGTAGCCTGGGTTTCACTGTTTGTTTGTGGGTGATTGTCTATGTTAGATGCTTGTGTCAGCACAGTTCTCATTATAGCTTCACAGTCGTTATTCGTTTATTGTTTTGTATAGTTTGTATTCAGTGTTCAGTGCGCTCTTTAATTAAAAAATCATCATGAACACATACCACGCTGCATTTTGGTTATTTTTTGCTAGATTTACTTAGATGTTGTCAAAAACACTATACAGCTATAATTAAGAGGTATATTCATGATCTCTCCTAGATCTTCACACCCATGCACAGCCACACACTAGGTTGAGATGCACTTGCCTCTCCTAATGTTGTGGCTGGCTGGAAGTGCAAATATGCCATGACAAGCAATTTACTGTATGGAAGTGGTGAGAGACAGAACAGAATATTATAATCCTCCCACACAGAGACTCAACTTCCTAGCCTACCATACAAATAAAGGTTTTCTTGTGTTTCCCTGGAGCAAATAGTCTTTGGTTCAAACAGCTACACCCATTGAAGCTCAAAGTACTTCCTCTGTTCTCCGTGAGCTATTTCAGTTTAGAGTTAGCCCTTCAGTCCGAGGAAGGACTCTCAAACCCTCACTCAGGAGACTGAAAGGTCCCACTGATCACTGTTACTGTCATTTTTATTTGACAAGTCTCAAATAAATTAGCCACTCGCTAGGAAATTGCTGTCATTTGGCTCTGGTGTTAAAGGAGTGCTAGTGGCACTGCTACAGTAGCTGAGTCTTGGGGATATTTTTCACGAGTGTCCCTGGACAAAGATCCGAGGGTCCATATTTCACTATAGGCTGTGAGTGACAGCTGGTCATTTTGTTGGCCAAGTTGTTTATTCCTCTGACACGACTGTCCGCTGCCCTCACCTTGACTTAAATGCTTTAGACATGTCTTGTTTGTTTTCTAGTTATTTTTAGGTTTCATATCCTATCTACAAGGTTGGCACATTCACCAATGCCCATTTTCTCTCCTATGTTCTGTCAGTTTTTTTTGTTGACCCGTTTACGGTCCACGTTAGACATTTCCTCATTCCCTAATATAACTCAAAGAGGCCAATGTATTCCGTTAGTTTGCAAATGGAAGTAGAATTGAAGTAGTCACATTTGCACTTACCCTCATCAGTCAGAGGAAAGGTAAATGGATAGATTGGAAGCTTATGGGAAAGGTTAACCTGGTGTAATGAGGGAGCGGAGGAAAGCAGGACAGAGATGGCGGGATGCTTGGAAAGGTCAGGGAGACACTGTCGGAGCGGCGCTCTCAATCTGTCTCTCTCTCTCTCTTTATCTGTTTCACTATCTCTCTCTCTGCATAATGGATGCTGGTTACTGCATTATTACAGTCAACGACTAAGCACCATGCCGCTCTCCTCTTTCACTCAGTCTAGCAACGGACTGAAACTGGCCTACTAATGAACTATTCATTCATAACTTTTACTGTGAAAAACACTAAGTTCCTGACTGTAATAAATGCAATAAACAAATCAATCCATGTGAAGTAGTTTTTTGCAGTCATGATAATTTCTTTAGATAGTACATTATCTAGTACCTAGCATCCCGCAGGTTGAGAGCTTCAAGTTCTTTGGTGTCTACATCACCAACAAACTATCATGGTCCAAACACAGTCATGAAGAGGGCACGACAAAGCATATTCCCTCTCAGGAGACTGAAAAGATTAGATCATTGAAAAGTTCTACAGCTGCACCATTGAGAGCATCCTGACTGGTTGTATCACTGCCTGGTATGGCAACTGCTCGGCCTCCGACGGCAAGGCAGTATAGAGTGTAGTGCGTACGGCAGAGTACATCACTGGGGCCAAACTTCCGGCCATCAGGGAACTATATACCAGGTGGTGTCAGAGGAAGTCCCTAAAAATGGGCAAAGACTCCAGCCACCCTAGTCATAGACTGTTCTCTCTGCTACCGCACGGCAAGCAGTACCGGAGCGTCAAGTCTAGGTCCAAAAAGCTTCTAAACAGCTTCTACCCCCAAGCCATAAGACTCCTGAACAGCTAATAAATTGGCTACCCAGATTATTTGCATTTCCCCACCCCTCTTTTACACTGCTGCTACTCTCTGTTTATTATCTATGCATAGTCGCTTTAACTCTACCTACATGTACATATTACCTCCATTACCTCAACTAACCGGTGCCCCTGCACATTGACTCTGTACCGGTACCCCATGTATATAAAGTGGCAAGAAAAAGTATGTGAACCATTTGGAAATACCTGGATTTCTGCATAAATTGGTCATAAAATTTGATCTGATCTTCATCTAGGTCGGAACAATAGACAAACAGTCTGCCTTAAACTAATAACACACAAACAATTATACGTTTTCATGTCTTTATTGAACCCACCGTGTAAACATTCACAGTGCAGGGTGGGGAAAGTATGTGAACCCTTGGATTTAATACCTGGTTGACCCTTATTTGGCAGCAATAACCTCAACCAAAAGTTTTCTGTAGTTGCAGATCAGACCTGCACAACGGTCAGGAGGAATTTTGGACCATTCCTCTTTACAAAACTGTTTCAGTTCAGCAGTTCTTGGGATGCTTGGGATGTCTGGTGTGTACGGCTCTCTTAAGGTCAAGCCACAGCATCTCAAATCGGGTTGAGGTCCGGATTCTGACTGGTTCACTCCAGAAGGGGTATTTTCTTCCGTTGAAGCCATTTTGTTGTTAATTTTCTTCTGTGTTTTGGGTCATTCTCTTGTTGCATCACCTTAAATTGAAGTACAGATAGCCTAACATTCTCCTGCAAAATGTCTTGATAAACTTGGAAATTAATTTTTCCTTTGAAGATAGCAAGCTGCCCAGGCCCTGAGGCAGCAAAGCAGCCCCAAACCATGATGCTCCCTCCACCATACTTTACAGCTGGGATGAGGTTTTGATGTTGGTGTGCTGTGCATTTTTGTGTGTTCCTTCCAAACAACTCAACTGTAGTTTCATCTGTCCACATAATTTTTTGCCGGTAGGCTGTGGAACATCCAGGTGCACTTTTGCAAACTTCAGACGTGCAGCAATGTTATTTTTTGGACAGCAGTGGCTGCGCTGTGCTCTTGCAGTCACCTTTGCAGGACGGCCACTCCTAGGGAGAGTAGCAACAGTGCTGAACTTTCTCCATTTATAGACAATTTGTCTTACCGTGGATTGACGAATATCAAGGCTTTTAGAGATACTTTTGTAACCCTTTCCAGCTTCATGCAAGTTAACAGTTCTTAATCTGGAGTCTGCTGAGATCTCTTTTGTTCGAGGCATGGTTCACATCAGGCAATAATTCTTGTGAATAGCAAACTCAAATTTTGTGAGTGTTTTTTATAGGGCAAGGCAGCTCCAACCAATATCTCCAATCTTGCCTCATTGATTGGACTCCAGGTAGCTGACTCCTGACTCCAATTAGCTTTTGGAGAAGTCATTAGCCTAGGGGTTCACATACTTTTTCCAACCTACACTGTGAATGTTTAAATGATGTATTCACCATAGACAAGAAAAATACAATACTTTGTGTGTTATTAGTTTAAGCACACTATGTTTGTCTACTGTTGTGACTTAGATGAAGATCAGATCAAATTCGATGCCCAATTTATGCAGAAATCCAGGTAATTCTAAAGGGTTCACATACTTTTTCTTGCCACTGTAGCCTCGCTACTGTTATTGTACTGCTGCTCTTCAATTATTTTTTTTTTTACCTATCTATTTTTTTTATTTAACACATTTTTCTTAAAACTGCATTGTTGGTTAAGGGCTTGTAAAGAAAGCATTTCAACGCATTCACCCGTTGTATTCGGCGCACGTGACAAATACAATTTGATTTGATAATCACACACAGGTAAGGAACTAGGGAAGACAAAGCTCTCGGGTAATGTGGCATCATCCTCCTCCTCACCATGTATATCTCTGTAGCTGTCACAGCAGCTAGAGGAAGACGCATCGTCTCTTTACCGGCATGTGTCCCAAAAGGACTCAGTCAACTGTTCTATTATTTTCTCCCTCTGTAACCAACCGGAGGCCAATGTTGCTGGCTTTGTTGTTTCTCCACATCCAGACTAGATGTCTTTGAATGTTTTCCTTTTGCTTGATAATGAGTTGAACTAGTAAGAGGTGCAAAACTTTGCTGATGTGCAAATGCTTAGTCCCACTTTTTGAATGTTGAACGAGCCTTCTTCTTCCACTGCATGCCGTTTTATGTTGATAGGGGGAAGGAGAGGAGAACAACAGCAGTGGTGTGGACCAGAGTATAACAGCACGGTTTTGGTTTTTAGGATCAGCCCCCAGCTTGTAATTGTATTATTAACTAGCTGAGGGCAGGGGAGAGGGTAATGGTCTACTTCATCACTCTGGGCCTCTAGAACCGCTTCTTCCCGAGTGATCTATGATATCACAAGTCATCTCAATCATCCAACCACCCCGCTTTTCCCTAGTCTCCTAAAACTAAAGCTTGCCTTGAAGGCAAAAAAAAAAGAAACAAATGGCCGCATAAGAGCATTACTCATAAATATGCTCTTCCCGCACTTTTTTAGGAGTTTTCTTTTCCTGGTTTGTGATAGTGTGGGGTAAATTATATCGCGGATAAATCACAATGCCAGACTTTGATCATATATGTTTTTAAGACATTAGGACAGATAACAGTGTGTAACTTTGTACTGACCCAAGCTCAGCTGGAAGAGGCTAAAGAGATTTGGGATAGCGAGATAAGAATAAGACGTATCAAATCACGACATATACTGTTATTCACGTAAAGCTGTAAAAATGTATTTATTAAATATACATTTGCTTACAATATACCTGAATAATTCTATAAAACAAATTCAAAATAAATAGAATATTTCAATTCATTGTATCAGTGAGGTACATCTTTTACAATAACATCCTGTAGATAAATGACCTAATGCACTTGAAATAATATAAACAGCCAATAACAATCCTTTATCGTGGGTCTTTCATGACAGAAAATCGTCCCCCGAATACATGTTCCGTTTGTATAGCAAGCTTGCCACACAGATTTGTCGTACAATTGACTTGTTCTGTTGGTTTGCTAATTGCGCAAAATATGAAGACTTGACGTTTCACCAACGTAAGAGCAAGTAACATGGTTTCTGGAGGAGACCGTAGCAAATGTGTACAACACTGTACTTCTCCGTTCAACAAAACTCACAACGACAACAACCAGGACAAGCGCTCTCCTGAGAACGAAACGACCTTTATACCCTAAACGCCCTCTGATTATCTTCTTAAGGTCTATGAGATCAATTCATTTCAAAAGTTACAAGCACAATCACATAACGTTGTACTGTACTACACTTTGACTTTCAGACATCTAGTATCCGTTTACTGTACCACTCTTTGACTTTCAGACATCTAGTATCCGTTTACTGTACCACTCTTTGACTTTCAGACATCTAGTATCTGTTTACTGTACCACTCTTTGACTTTCAGACATCTAGTATCCGTTTACTGTACCACTCTTTGACTTTCAGACATCTAGTATCCGTTTACTGTACCACTCTTTGACTTTCAGACATCTAGTATCCGTTTACTGTACCACTCTTTGACTTTCAGACATCTAGTATCCGTTTACTGTACCACTCTTTGACTTTCAGACATCTAGTATCCGTTTACTGTACCACTCTTTGACTTTCAGACATCTAGTATCCGTTTACTGTACCACTCTTTGACTTTCAGACATCTAGTATCCGTTTACTGTACCACTCTTTGACTTTCAGACATCTAGTATCCGTTTACTGTACCACTCTTTGACTTTCAGACATCTAGTATCCGTTTACTGTACCACTCTTTGACTTTCAGACATCTAGTATCCGTTTACTGTACCACTCTTTGACTTTCAGACATCTAGTATCCGTTTACTGTACCACTCTTTGGTGATTCATGAAATCATAACATGTCGCAGGACGTCAGTGATGGTGGATGCAAAAAAAAAAAAAAAAAAAATGAAAGGGTTATTGGCAGTGAGGGCCCAACAAAACAACGTACTGGGAACAGAAAACCGATGTGTTCAGAGAACAAAAAAGGGGCCAGCCGCAAGGTCCTTGGCACACAGTCACAATGCTTCTCAGTGGGATTTGATCAGTGGTTTAGCCAGGGAGCAAGAGCAGGTGCATTGCTCGCCCAGAACTTGCCTTGGCAGATGGGCGAACATCATTAATCAGTCGTTATCACATTCACAATCCACAAGTGAATACAAGTAAGTGAGTTAGAGTACCGGTGCCCAACCAGCCCCAAACGGATAAATCCCTTTAATTGTGCATTCAGAATGGAAGGCTATATAAAGCGAGCTTATAAAGTCACTGGGGTGGATATGATTCTTTGAGGCTTTTTGTCTCCCGATGTTAGGGCAATATAATATAAAGTAGATATATAATAAATGTTCTCCAATTGTCATTGCACATAAAAAGTGGTACAGCTCCCATGCCCCAATAAACAGCCTTTGAGATATAACACTGTGGAATGACCATCCTCCGTTGGGTCATTCTTGGAGCCACACAGGGAATGGATCACCAATGATCACTGCTCCTAGAAAGCCCAGGGACAGGCAGGTGACTAACCTACCCAGGGGGGCCTGTTCTGTATTTGAGGCCAGGCAGAACAGTGTGCGGAACAGGAGGCAGGAGATTGGGCAAAGAAGGCTATGGTGGCATCAGATGTAGTACTCCTTTCTGCTGTGACTCACAGAGCTGAGCAGGTCCAGGTTTAGATCCAAGACCAAGTCTACAGGATAGCTGTTCTCCAGGCCTGCAGGGTAGCTGTGTTCCGGGCTGTGTCTGGGATCCTTTTTCTGTGAGATGGAGGACTTCTCCTGGGGGTGGGTGTGGCTGCAGCGGCGGTACAGGAAGCACGACGTCACGGCCACGGCACAGAGGGTGATGAGGAACGCAGCTGTGATGAGACCTGGGAAGAGAGAGCCAGAGAGAGAGAGAGAACATTGCTTTTACTTTAAAGTGAATAATTCCTGGGGTTACTTGGTAAATTTGAATATCTCTAAAGTCAAGAGTATTTGTTTCAGGGAGAATGGCTGTACACTGACAGAAATTAAATAATTTGCTACATCATTGCAATTATGAAGAAACAGATAACTGGGGATGATCTTCTGGCTAACCTCCAATTACTGCTGAATCACTTCTTGTCTTCTTCAGTCGATCTATGCCCCTATCGACGCCCTCTGAATGATTTATTCCAGAAGAAAGGAAGCAGGCAAACAAAGGAGATGTCAGACATGACCTTCAATTATATTCGGTGGTCGATGAAAGGCTACGTGGAATTTATAGAGGCATTTCAATCAATGAGTCATTTAATTGAGTAATTATGCCTACTCATGTCAAAACCTAAAAGAGATGGGTCAAGTTAATGAGTCATTAAAGACCCACTCTGTGGTCCTTACAGTCGTTACAATCCTTTGCATAATTTGGATTTACAGTGCATTCGGAAAGTATTCAGACCCCTTCCCTTTTTCCACATTTTGTTACGTTACAGCTTCATTCTAACATGGATTAAATTAATGTTTTCCCCCATCAATCTAAGCACAATACCCCATAATGACATCACAATAACCCATAATGACATCACAAAACCCCATAATGACAAAGCAAAAACAGGTTTAGAATTTTTTTTGCAAATGTATTACAAATAAAAAACAGAAATATCTTATTTACACAAGTATTCAGACCCTTTGCTATCAGACCCAAAATTGAGCTCAGGTGCATCCTGCTTCCATTGATCATCCTTGAGATGTTTCAAAAAATGGATTGGAGTCCACCTGTAGTAAATTCAGTTGATTGGACATGATTTGGAAAGGCACACATCTGTCTATTATGTTTTATTATTTTTATTTATCCATCATTTTACCAGGTAAGTTGACTGAGAACACATTCTCATTTACAGCAACGACCTGGGGAATAGTTACAGGGGAGAGGAAGGGGATGAATGAGCCAACTGTAAACTGGGGATTGTTAGGTGACTGTGATGGTTCGAGGGCCAGATTGGGAATTTAGCCAGGACACTGGGGTTAACACCCCTACTCTTACGATAAGTGCCATGGGATCTTTAATGACCTCAGAGAGTCAGGTCACCCGTTTAACGTCCCATCCGGAAGACAGCACCCTACACAGGGCAGTGTCCTGGGGTATTGTGATATTTTTTTTAGACCAGAGGAAAGAGTGCCTCCTACTGGCCCTCCAACACCACTTCCAGCAGCATCATGTCTCCCATCCAGGGACTGTCCAGGACCAACCCTGCTGAGCTTCAGAAGCAAGCCAGCAGTGGTATGCAGGGTGGTATGACAGCCCACTTGGAGTTTGCCAAAAGTCACCTAAAGGACTCCCAGACCATGAGAAACAAGATTCTCTGGTCTGATGAAACCAAGATTGAACTCTTTGGTCTGAAGACCAAGCGTCACGTCTGGAGGAAACCTGGCAGCATCCCCACAGTGAAGCATGGTGGTGGCAGCATCATGCTGTGGGGATGTTGTACAGGGGCAGGGACTGGGAGACTAGTCAGGATCGAAGGAAAGATGAACGGGGAAAGTACAGAGAGATCCTTGATGAAAACCTGCTCCAGAGTGCTCAGGACCTCAGACTGGGGTGAAGGTTCACCTTCCAACAAGACAACGACCCTAAGCACACAGCAAAGACAACGCAGAAGTGGCTTCGGGACAAGTCTCTAAATGTCTTTGAGTGGCCCAGCCAGAGCCCAGACTTGAACCCGATCAAACATCTCTTGAGAGACCTGAAAATAGCTGTGCGGTGAAGCTCATCATCCTACCTAACAGAGCTTGAGAGGATCTGCAGAGAAGAATGGGAGAAACTACCAAATACAGGTGTGCCAAGCTTGTAGCGTCATACCCAAAAAGACTTGAGGCTGTAATCGCTGCCAAAGGTGTTTCAACAAAGTACTGAGGAAAACAAAAAACAATGGTTTTTACTTTGTCATTATGGGGTATTGTGTGTCGACTTATGAGGGGGAAAAAATGGTCGAATCAAGGCTGTAATGTAACAAAATGTGGGAAAACTCAATACTTTCCGAATGCACTGTATGCTAATAGAATTACATAAATAAAATCCATATTGTGAAGCCAAACATGATTCACATCAATGCTATTAAACTCACCAGATGTTGATTGTGAAGTTGTACTATCAGCTAAGGCTCCACAGTTCGATTCAACTAGATTGCCAAGAACATGGACTAATGAGCTTCCATGATTCAGAATGGCTGTCTTCAGCGGTGTCAAATGATTGAACTGGACAGACGACAGGCAGCCAATGAAACCCTTGGATCCTGCCCTAAGCACCTCCTCAGCCAAACCAGCATGTCCTGCTGATGTAGCTGTGACTTTACCCAAAGTCAGAGATCGTAGTGTGTTCATCTTCAGGTCAGAAGAAAGGTTGTATTTCTGGTCGATGTCTTTGTCAATCTGGTTGAAGAAAAAAGCAAACATTTCCAAATACACTTGAACATGCCATCAAGGTGGGCTGACTGTCTATGCTATAAGCATAATGCTTTGCTATGTTGAAATAGATTCAGATAGAGATCACTGACCTGGACATAAAGGTCTTTGCCTTCCCGGTGTACTTGGACACGGTGGCGCTGACCATCGGCTAGGCTGGAGGCTTTGGGAGTAAAGATCTCGGCTCTCTCCTCTCTGTTCAGACGGAACCAGATCTGCAGACTCCCTACAAAAGTTTAAGAAAATCATAAAAAGCGTCTCCTCTTACGGTGCTGTTATGAGAAACACAGAGAGAACAATGGACGGAGATAGCAAAAAGATAGCTACCGTTGTTAGCGAGGATGATAGCCAGGTACTGTTGATGGTAGGTGCTGACACAGAGTAACATGGCAGGGGTGCGAGTCGTCAGAAAGCTGAGGGCAACGTTTTCTCTGGACTCGCCGTCGTGGGCATAGATGCCTGAGGACTGGCTATGGATTGGCTGACGGCTAGACGACTGGCTATGGATTGGCTGACGGCTAGACGACTGGCTACCTCGGTCTCTGTTGTGCATGACTGGGAAAGGCATCTGGAAGGTAAGGGTCACCGAGGATCCACTCTCGAAGGACATTGACACTTCTGTCACAGGGATACAAACACGGACGCCGTTATTAGTGTTAGAAGGCTCCTCATTCAGTAGTGCTGTGTTGTGCTGTTGATCTCAGACACGGATTCAGACAGCATTTGCAAGAACCGGCTTATCTGAATGTTGAATGGGTCAGAACAAAAGGGATGCTTTGAAAGAGTAAAACTCAAAGAAACACGGCTAGATCATCAATGGATCAAACAGAAGTCACACATTCTCTGAGGTACCAAGTGCACCTACCCCTAAAGCACGACCCTGTCCATTCAAAACGCTGTGAATAGGTGATATCTGAAGTGATAAAACCTGCTTTGATGCCAGTGGATGAATACAGGATTCATCCATAATGGGTGGCGTGGTCTCAGCAGGAGTCCTGTTGTGTGTCAGGCCAGCAAGAACACAGCTTTTGAATGGAATTCAGTCCAACAGAAAATATGTCCTGGCCCGTCCTATTAGTTTCGGATTAATGGAAATGAAAGAGCCCAAGGGATTGAAAAGAAAGCATCTCTGATCTTTTTAATACATGCTTTGATCACCCCTTTGATCAAATACACTTCCAAAATCTTTTGAAATAATACTTTTCTAAATCTAATTTCATACTTTCATACATTTTCCTAACCACAAAGAGAGTCATTAACTCAGCTTCTCGCAATCTTTTTTTTTTTTTTTTAGCTTATTGCTGTTTGTTGGGGTTACTCACCTTTCTTGCAGTGTGGTCCATTGTAGGCAGAGTGTGTACAGTCACAGACATATCCACTGTTTTTCTCCATACACCGCCCTCTGTTATGACAGACACTAGCAGAGCCGCTGCAGTGGCCAGGGCAGCCTGGGGTCACTCCTGGGGTCAACTTGGCCTGCTCCTCCAGGTCAAGGGTCACGCCGTTCAGGGTCAATGCACGGATGCAGCCCAGGAAACTGCTCTCTTTGAAGGTGGATCCTCCTGGCAGGAAGTAGGCGGTAGGAAACACAGGAAGTATAAACAGTACGTTTAAACTGCTCTTGAAATAGAAGAATACTACTTCCAATGTGGAACGAAACAGTATCTAATATGCAAAGAAAGTGTTATGGTTTGACCTGAGTCTAGTGCCTACCTATGAACAGTAGGCTTTTGAGCTGCAGGCGGTAGTGCCCTTCAGAGGGGGCCTCCAGAGTGTGTAGGGGCAGCTGGTCCACTCGCAGGGAAGCCTCCTTCAGGTTGCGTTCAGCCCTAACGTAGTGCCACTGCTTATCATTCAAGGGGACAGGGGACGTCACCGTCAAGTCCACCGGGCCATTCCCCACGTCAAAGATGAATGTTATAGCTGAGGGAGCTGAGGAGGACAGACAGAAATTCAAGTTCAAAATGTGGCCCACTTTTGTTTAAGATGGATTTGTCTTTGGCTTGGAGTCTTTGGCTCCTGGGCCAATGTATTCTCCCTACTAAACCACAGTTGTCCATAATGTTATCAGAACTATCTAATCAAGTCCAAGTCATCTTTCATCTAGAACAGAAAAGGTTTTAACTTGACGTGATCATTTACACAAGTGACTAGAGAGGAGTTAGGGTTTGGTTGATTTGAGATTCAGGGAGAGACAGACTCACTGGTCAACTTCAGTGTGATGAAGTCAGCGGTCCCCAGGTTCTCCAGGAGAACACCAGAGGAAGCTGTGGTCTTGAAATACAGGGAGATGTCCGCACTGAGCTCAGCCTGGAACTTAGGGAAGTGGAGGGACGACGACCCAGGATAGAAAGAGGCTGAATTCCACAGGAACCCTGCAAATACAGGAAAGTACAGTTAAAAAATAAAGTAACTGAAAATGTAATAACTCTGACAATTTACCTGACCTCCCCCTACTGTTACAAAAATACAGAACTTTTTGGTTGGCATAGTCTGTATGAACAAAAACTATAATTGTTATTGGCACACTCGCTTTTGGGATAATTATATGAACTGAACTAAACTTACTGTCACCGTTGCAGTGAAGGGAGCCGACTCTGTATACAGCTGCTGAGCCTGTCCTGTTGGTGTCTCCTATTACAATCTCAGTCAGTGGTAGGTGATCTTTGTAGGACAGCAATCCTGTGTCGTTTACCCTGTTGGAAAAAGGCAAGATAAATTTAGACACAACCTCAGTTCACTCAATTTAAAGATGTACTCAAAGCTCTGAGAAATGATCCATTTATAGAAGGAAAGATTGATTGGTAAAAACACGTGAATGTTGTTAATGCAGGTCATAAAACACATTGGCATCCACTGTACCACAAGTGTGTGTCTGCATCACAGTTGCAGAAGTAGTTCATGTCGATGCAGTTCTCCTCCAGGCTGCAGGAGCACTGTTGGACCCCAGGTACAGAGCCTCCCCAGTAGGTCTGTTTCTCTCCACTCCCGTCCAGCCACCACGACAGGGGCCTCCCGTCTACAACCAAGGCACATTTATTTCCAACATGCAAACTCTATGAAAAGAAAACTATGTATTACATGCTCAACTCTCCTCTTTTTGACTGGCCAATGTGATCTGCTTGGCACATATAACATGTTCACCTGCTACACACAAAGGTTCATCTTCTGCCATCATAGAAAACACGATTGATTTTTAGTCCTGTACACCCGGCCCTACGACGCACGCCGTGGGAGGCAAACGTCTGCCTAGGGAGACTAATTGATTTTGTAGGCAATTCCACCGCAAGTTGGTGAAATACCTCGCCTTGACATATTGTCTTGCCTGTATCTAAAACAAGACCGCCTGCATCAATATTTCATATGAGAAACAAAAAATCCCCAGGCAAGACAGCAGAAGAACTCAGTGAGGCTTTTATTCACAGTGGGAGTTGGAATCAAAGGGAGCAGAGGGTTCAGCAATACTTAGAACTCACTCTGAATATTTTCGCACAACTTTTTTTTGCAGAAATCCATTATGTAATTTGAATTCAACTTGAGCTCTCTGTATACTGTTTGCACTTATCAGGCTTCCAATAAGACTCACCCCAAGTATTGAAGAGACGGGACTTCCTGCAGCTGTAGACCACTTCCTGTTGACAGTGCTCAGACCGTCCAATCAGAGTGCGGAGCTGCTCCAGGGAGGCTGTGTAGTTGAACTGCATCACATACGGCTTCTTTGTTGTGGCTCCAGTCACATTCACAAACCCACTGTTGTTGTGGCCCACCACTGTCCATACCTTGTCCTCTATAGGGAAGACAGAGCAGCCATTTGACTTTATATACAGGATATTCAGGTTAACAGCACAGTGGATAATCCAGATCATGATCATATTAGCATGAGAAAGACTTCTAGAATGTAATTATGTTTTCCAAGATAGGTGTCCTTCACATTTCTAATTGTTAATTTAATTTGGGTTAGTCAACTGTATGGAAAGTACACCAGAGATAAACAAAGATGTGTAAAGTGGTGGACACACTTTTACATTTTTTTTATTTTACCTTTATTTATACAGGTTTTTCTCATTGAGATAACATCTCTTTTCCAAGAGAGACCTTAATCGCATTAGCCCCATATTATCTAATTGAGAATATCCAAAAACTGCACCAGTAGCTTCCCTGGCCTAGCCTGGTTACCAAACGCTGTGCTCACCATTGATTCACTAGAATTCAGTCTGGTTTAACCAGGCTATGCCAAGCCATGAGCTCACCAGTCATGTTGCAGTAGACCAGTGTTGCCTTTAGAGGACCACTCCCATCTGGATCAATGTAGAAGTAGCCAGACGTACTCCCCATTTGTCGGTGTGCCTCACACGACGCTTCATAAATAGCTGTGGGAAGAAAGATGAGTACTTATATCAATAGCCCATACGCGTGTTTCTGTAAATGTATGAACGTATGCCAAGAGCACTCAATTACATTTTCTTGTCACACGCAAAATGTGTGAGCGGTAATGGTTTGAAGAAGAAATCCACGGCAGCTTTTAACCGGGGGTTGAGGTACATTATAATTCAGCAGTCAGTAAAGTGCCCTCCACTTCACAATTTATGACACTCTGATGGGAATATCAATGAGAGTTCAGTGATGGGAAATAGTGGAAACACTAATGTAACTTTAGTCACTCTATACAGTATATTAAACATAATATACACTCAGTGGCCATTTTAGTAGGTACACCCATCTAGTACCGGGTCAGACCCCCTGTGCCCCCAGAACAGCCTGAATTATTTGGGCATGGAAATGTTGCTCAATTGGTATCAAGGTACCTAATGTGTGCCAGGAAAACACTTCCCACACCAATACCCCACCAGCCTCTACCGGGTGGACACCAGGTAGGATGAGCCATGGACGCATGCTGTTTACACCAAATCCTGACTCTGCCATCAGCATGACGCAATAGGAACTGGGACTCGTCGGACCAGGCAAAGTTTTTCCACTCCTCAATTGTCCAGTGTTGGTGATCGCGTGACCACTGGAGGCTCTTCTTTCTGTTTTTAGCTGATTGGAGTGGAACTTGGTGTGGTCGTTTGCTGCAATAGCCCATCCGTGACAAGGACCGACGAGTTGTGCGTTCCGAGATGCCGTTCTGCACACCACTGTTGTACTGTGCCGTTATTCGCCTGTTTGTGGCCCTCCTGTTAGCTTGCATGATTCTTGCCATTCTCCTTCGACCTCTCATCAATGAGCTGTGTTTGCCCACAGGACTACCGCTGACTGGATGTTTTTTATTCATCACACCATTCTCGGTAAACCCTAGACATTGTTGTGCGTGACAAGCCCAGGAGGCCGGCAATTTCTGAGATACTGGAACCGGTGCGCCTGGCTCACACCATGCCCACTCATTTTTGCCCATTCTAAAGTTCAATCCAACAGTAACTGAATGCCCCGATGCCTGTCTGCTTGCGTTTATGTAGCAAGCCATGGCAACGCGACTCACAGTCTGTAGGAGCGAACCATTTTCTCGAGCAGGGTTGTGTAACTAATAAACTGTCCACTGAGTGTATTTGTACTGTATCTTTTCACAGGTGAATATTTTCATTATCACGAAGGAGCCAGTTTAAAGGGCGACTGAGTTGGTTTAAAGGGCGACTGAGTTGGTTTTGGGGTGTAGTTTGATGTGGGTCTCTTGTGTGTCTTCGCCGGTGGGAAGAGTTAACCAAATAATTTAGCCAATTAGCTTCAGCCAGCTGGTGTGCGACCATGGCAAAATTGGTTTGACTTTGGATAGCCTATCCCTGTGGCTAGTTAGGGACCATCAATAAATTACACAATGTAAATGAGACAATATTTTCATATTACACACCTTTTAGTTCTCATTAAATGCTTTCAATATTTGTATAGGAATTTCTCAAATGTATAGTTGGTTTGAGGTTTTTAAGCATTTGAAATTTGGAGCTATTGGACTTTGAACACATTGTCCCATGTACCTTGGGTAATTTACCGATGGTCTCTAACTAACCCCATAGGGATATCCAAAGTCAGCCCAAATGTATCACGGGCATTACAATTGGGCTGCAGTTGTGACAGGTTGACTTACAGTTGTGACAGGTTTCTCCAGTGTAGCCTGTCCCTGAGCAGTCACAGTAGAAAGTATCCCATGATTGGGTGCATCGTCCGTCATGCTCACAAAAATTAGGCAGACATCTACGGAGAGAGAGAGAGACATGTTCACACTCCGAACATAACTCATGACTGCAGAGCGGCATACAGTAGCATGAAAAGACATTAATAGAAGATAAAATAGATATATAAGGCAGTTCCTCTATCATAGTGTTGTGTCTTTGCATATCCACTGTCTATAACCCTCGATATAGCCACTGTCTGTGCTGTCTCCTCTGCCTGTTCCCTCCATCCCTCCGTCTCTCCATTCCTCCATAGAGCAGGCTTAGGGAGGAAACAGAGTGTGACTCCTGGAGCGCGTCAACCTAATCACTGCTGCCTGCTCTGGCACAGCCACAACATATTTCTCACTCAGCCTAATGGTCAGAGTTGGCACACGGGCAAATCAATACTGGCAGGGAAAGATGCCCAGGGAGGGATGGGATGGGATGGGAGACACACACACACACACAGACACACACACACACACACACACAGACACACACACACAAATTAATTATTCAGAGGATGTTTCTGGCTTTGGCAGTGTGACAGTACAGGCATACAGTCCAGGGGTACGTGTGCCAAATGGCTCCCTATTCCCTATATAGTACACAACTTTTGGTCAAAAGTAGAGCACTATGGTGCCATTTAGGATCCAGCCCAGGAAAAAGCTCTTTGTTGTAATGGGAATCCTTCCATCTGATCTCAGGTCATACACATGTCATACTGTCTGTTGTAATGGGAGTCCTTCCATCTGATCTCAGGTCATACACATGTTATAGTGTCTGTTGTAATGGGAGTCCTTCCATCTGATCTCAGGTCATACACATGTCATACTGTCTGTTGTAATGGGAGTCCTTCCATCTGATCTCAGGTCATACACATGTCATACTGATAGATTGAAGAGACAGAAACAGAGATACTTTCCCTTATATGGAATAGAAAAGTGTCACCTACAGTAACTAAAGATATATACAAGATATAAAAAACATGAATTGTTGAGATTTTGTGAGCATACCTGTTGCGGATCCCACAGATGTCGAACTGAAGCTTGCTGTAATTACCCAAAAGCCCTTGCTGCACACGGGGTAGATCCACAAGTTGGTTGTTTAGGAGGATCTGACGCATGCACCCCTGGAAGGCCACAGTAGGGTTCTTACAGTCACCACTGTATTGGGGACAACCTGTCGGAAATCATGACAATATTTGTATTGCTAAATCATTCCAGAAATAGTCATCAAACACATGTTGATGAAGCCCTTATCTAATTAAAACACACACCTAAGAAATTCAAGCATCATTTAAGACACAGTCGTTACCAATTTTCCACCAATAATAAGCAATAGTTAAAAGACTGCCATCTTACCTCCAAAAAATACACTATTGCCTGAGTCTGCATGGCTTTGTACGTCCATGGTAGATGTTGGCTCATTGTCCAAGACCAGGGAAACCATCAAATCTCTGTAGCTCAGACTAACAGAATGCCACAGGCCATCAGTTACACCTCCTTCTAGTAAAACAGAACAACGAAAAACACAGCATGGGTTAGGCTACATTTACTGCAGTCCCATAATGCTGCCAGTTCATTGTTATTAGCAAACGTAGCAAACATTAGCCACCGTAAAGTCACTCTGACATGCCATTAGGTGCCTTTTTCTAGCTGGCTAGCTGCTAACCTATGGAAATGTTTGTTTTCTGCTCAGCAGCTCCATGGACCATTAGGTGCAGTTGGCCTCTGCTGATTTGCAAAACCAGGTGCTGTGATCCCTGTGCCAGGCCGGTGGAGAACAGAAGTCCTTCCTGGTTCCAGGTCCTGAAGTGGAAGTGTACGTCCAGCCCCCACACCCCAAGAGGCTCCAGGGGTAGAGACAGGTAGCTACTGCTGGAGGACAGGAAGGTGGTGGACACCATCTGGGGCTGGGGCTCAGAGCACGAGAAGGTCACGTTGCCCTGGGGAATAGGGGAAAGGACAAGTAGGGATCAATACTATACCCATTCAGTGGTAGCCTACTAATGTCTTTTTTATTTAGTTAGTTTAGTTGCTAAATAGCAACTGTTCAAAGAGATGGACATTGTATACAGTATGGAAAGTCATTCCTTTTGTGTGCCTGTTCTGCTGTCCTTTCCTGTGACATATACAGAAGGAATACTGTACGTCACACACACACACACACACACACACACACACACACACACACACACACACACACACTAGCAGACACAATGTTATTCATGGTCATCTGAGTGGAAAGGCCATGGAAATGTCAAATGTTATCACTAATTCAGCTTTTATGTCCCAGGGAGAATGAAGGACCAGTGAGAGTGAATGCAGAGTTCAGTATTTGTCCGAATGTATTTGTACAAATGTTCAGCTTAGCTGTGACGACATCCTCGATCCTGCTGCCTGCTACAGAGGAGAACAGAACTCAGGCGCTGGCTGTCTATCTGCACTTGACACATTTCTTTAATGACATTTCTTATCCCAGTTACTAATAAGCATGCACCCATTAAGAAAACGACTGTAAAAACGGTTAAATCCCTGTGGATTGATGAGGAATGGAAAATGTGTATAGTTGAGAGGGATGAGGCAAAAGGAATGGCAAATAAGTCTGGCTGCACAACCGATTGGCAAACGTACTGAAAATTGAGAAATCGTGTGACTAAACTGAATAAAACGAATAAGAAACTACACTATGAAACAAAGATAAATGACATAAAGAATGTCAGTAAAAAAGCTTTAGAGCACCATCAATAACATTTTGGGAAAAAATGCAAACTCATCTCCATCGTTCATTGAATCAGATGGCTCATTCATCACAAAACCGACTGATATTGCCAACTACTTTCATGTTTTTTTCACTGGCAAGATTAGCAAACTTAGGCATGACATGCCAGCAACAAACGCTGACACTACACATCCAAGTATATCTGACCAAATTATGAAAGGCAAAAATTGTACTTTTGAATTTCCTAAAGTGAGTGTGGAACAGGTGAAAAAATTATTGTTGTCTATCAGCAATGACAAGCCACCGGGGTCTGACAACTTGGATGACAAATGACTGAGGATAATAGCGGACGATATTGCCACTCCTATTTGCCATATCTTCCATTTAAACCTACTAGATATTGTGTGCCCTCAGGCCTGGAGGGAAGCAAAAGTCATTCCGCTACCTAAGAATAGTAAAGCCCCCTTTACTGGCTCAAATAGCCAACCAATCAGCCTGTTACAAACCCTTAAATATGTGTTTAACCAGATACAATGCTATTTTACAGTAAACAAATTGACAATGGACTTGCAGCTTATAGGGAAGGACATTCAACAAGCACAGCACTTACATTCACTTATATTCTGGTAATCCCACCAATTGAACATATGCAGTGGTACTTAATGAATATGATATCGGTTGTCATCTGAGACATTCTCATCAATGATAAGATGACAAACTCTACAGTGTAAAGTCTACACATCAGAGTTATCGGATTCACATGGAATTGTTGTTCAATTTAGATGTTTGAATATGAAATTATTCGTGATGGGATGAAATGTGATTTTAGCTTCTAAAATGTGAGAATTGGGTTTTCATGAGTGAATTAGGCCTGACAAAGTGGCCCGCCCACGTGAGGAGACATACATGTAGGTTGTAAACTACGAAACACACCCCTTTTCTCCCTTCCTATTTAAAGCCTTGACGACCATATAACCTCCTGTTCCGAGGATGTGAGGACGACGGTCCGATGTCAGAATGGTTCAGATAATAACTACAGAACGAAGCCAACATCAGCGTGAGCTTTGGTTGTGAATGGTATGAACTCTGAACTCTTATTCACTACAGAAGTTATACCTCCTAGCCGTTAAGTTAGCAACAGCAGCTGCAAACGCAGGTTAGGAAGGAACAGACAGAGTATCCCGTCTACCACACGACGACATTACTACAACTTATTCAATTTACCAGCAGATACATTCTTCAAAGGACAAAGGACTCGGGTGGGCAACACGGCCTTCCATCTACCACCAACCTACCGAAGCGCAGCTCAGAGTAAATATTTATTGCATTTTCCTTTTCCAAATGGGTGGTAATTTAGAATGCATAAAATACTGTATTTACGATAGCACAGCTTCTCCCTGTGTCCCTCAGTCTTCCCGCTCTTTCACTCAAACCCAGTCCATTTTCTTTTGTGTAACCAGCTGTCATATCTGCTCCGCCCGCTAGGAACGTTTTCCTTTATGACGTAATTTGTAATCAAGTTATGATTAATTATGTGTATATGTAATTCTGTGTGATTAGTTAGGTATTTAGTAAATAAATAATTAAACCCAATTTTGTATTGCTGATTCAACTTGTTAGCCAGGGTTCGTGCAGATAACCAAGAATTTACAACTTTCAGATGAGACTGAATTAAGGTGACGATTAATATTGACTGCTATTGATGTAAAATATTACTAGGTCTTTAAGAGTTTATTCGAAAGATAACAGCTCTATAAATATTATTTTTTGGTGCCCCGACTCTCTAGTTAATTACATTTACATAATTAGCTCAATCAGGTAATATTAATTACAGAGAAATGATTTTATAGAATAGGATGTCATATCACTTAATCCGGCATAGCCAAAGACACGACAGGGCTTTGGTGACAAAACGGATGGCAATGTGATAGACACCATCCAATTTCAAATTTTTTGAGCAGAGTGTTGGAGGCAATTTTGTAAATGACATCGGCAAAATCGAGGATCGGTAGGATGATCAGTTTTACTAGGGTATGTTTAGCAGCATGAGTGAAGGATACAATTTTGGATTGGAGAAGCTTAATGTGAGTCTGGAAGGAGAGTATACAGTCTAACGAGACACCTAGGTATTTGTAGTTGTCCACATATTCTAAGTCAGAGCCGTCCAGAGTAGTGATGCTAGACGGGCGAGCAGGTGCGGGCAGTAATCGATTGAATAGCATGCATTTAGTTTAACTTGCATATAAGAGCAGTTGGAGGCCATTGAAGGAGAGTTGTATGGAATTGAAGATTGTCTGGAGGTTAGTTAACACAGTGTTCAAAGAAGGGCCAGAAGTATACAGAATGGTGTCGTCTGCGTAGAGGTGGATCAGAGAATCACCAGCAGCAAGAATGATAAATGATAAGAATGATAAGCTGAATGATAAAGAGGGCCAATAATGGGCAAGTATTGTCCAAAAACAAAAGTGGCTTCTATGCAATGTGCCAGGTACGCCTTCTGCACAGTTGCCCAGGTGGGCTAAAAAGAATGACAACAGTGGCTTCCTTTCATTTCTCATTACTGCCGCCTCCTCAACATGTCTATCGACCACATATTCACGTTGGGATGCGCCTCAAATGACACCCTATTCCCTTTACAGTGCACTACTTTTGTCGACCACTATATGGGGAATAGGGTGCCATTTGGGACATACACATTACCTCCACAGACAGTGCTCACCGTCGGCTGGGAGGGAGTGGGTGTCCATGGCTCAGCGCCCGCCTGTAATTGGTCACCAAAGGGTTCTAGAGATAGCTGTACATTATTATATTAAAATAGACCGAGCAGAGGCGTTCTGTAATGGACTGAGAAAACTTCATCTACTTTGCCTCCTCCTAACCACCATTCAATTGTATATATGCATTGTCTTCCAGCATTGTAGTTTTCTAAATGTATTTTGAGAGGTGTGAACCTTCATGACACAAAACTAATTTATAATTAAGCAATACGGCCCGAGGAGATGTGGTATATAACCAATATTCCACGGCTAAGGGCTGTTTTTAGGTGTCTTGATTACAGCCCTTAGCCATGATATATTGGCTATATACCACAAACCCCCGAGGTGCCTTATTGCTATTATAAACTGGTTACCAACGTAATTAAACCAGCAAAAAATATATGTTTCTGTCATACCAATGCTATATGGTCTGATATACCACGGCTTTCAGAGTATCAGCATTCAAGGCTCGAACCGCCTGGTTTTTTAATGCAAAACACCCCACATTCATCCATACTGGTTAATTTAGGCGTAATTTATTTAATTATTTGAATGAATGGTCATTCTTGTTGGAGTGCAGCGTGTGCATACAGTATGCTTTATCTAAAGTATACCTACCACACTGTGGATCTGGAGCTTGCGTCGCTTGGCCAGGTTGATAATGTTAACTCCATTATAGTAGAGGTTCTCTATGCAGCCATGGAAGTTCTTCCTAAGGAAGCTTCCTGGTTTACCGGGTATAGGAATCCCTCCAAAGCTGAGCTTTGAGACACAAAGAGAGTGGGTTCAAAACAAAATATTACTGATTTGATCACACCCCTAAAAAACATCTAAATATATTTCATTCAGTAATGTACGGATGAATGAATGATTTACGGCGCATAGTTTGCAATGGCTCTAATGAAATACAGTACATTAAGGAGTGATGACGCACCTCATAGTCCACCTCCAGTGAGTCTTCCACACCTGTGGTGCTGAGGTGACGTGTGTGCCCGTCCACGGTGAGGTTGACCTGCTTGTTGGAGCGTTTAACTAGGACGTAGTGCCAGAGCTGGTCATCCAGGAGACAGCCCAGGAACACTGACACATTCGCACTGCTGGGGTAGAGCTTAGCGTCGTCTAGAGAGAGGGAGGAGGAGGAGGAGGAAGAGGAGGAGGAGCAGGAGGGAAGAAGAAGAGTACAACACACAGAGGTTCAATGAGGAGTCTTCAGAATCAGCATGTCATACTGTACATTTGATTTTGTCCTAATGATAGAATATAAAGGAATAGTGCTTTGGGACCATTGGACTGTGCTTACCCAGGTTGAGGTGCAGAGCCAGGGTCGCGTGGTGCAGCTCCAATGTCAGGTAGTCTCCTCTGTGTCCCTCCCCGTGCACCAGCACCCCATCTGCCCCGTAGCTCTTAAACCTGAGGGAGATCACATCCTTCACCGTTCTCTGGGACTTCTGGTTAAACCGGTACAACAGAGCACTCCTGCCGTTGAAGTTTGCCACATCTGACTCTGTGAACCAATAGTGGATGAAGATTAACATGAAGAAAGCACGGTCAGATGACCTATCTACTGAATATCAGCATAACGTTAAAATTAGTGCTAATGCTTTATAGAGCGTTAGTGTATAATCAGATGCACGCACACACACAAACACAGCAAATATTGTGTGGAGGAAGGGCAGGTGCACTGTAAAAATAACCATGAAAAGTAGTATACCTAATCTGAGATCTGGTGTTTAGGGGGTGTTTGAATGTAAACCCAATGCAGAATGTGTTGTAAAACAGAAACAAAATAGTCTGAAACACCCCCCAAAGTGGTTCTTCGACTTGAATAACGGTATTTTTAAGAGTGTTGTGAAAATGTCGTGGGGGTTTCAGTGCATGTTTCTCATACAATTAATGGTTTATTGATTGACGATAAGGGCCTATGGATAATTTTGTTGTTGTTGAATTCCACCTTCATTTTTTTCAATGCTTTATTGGGACAGATTAGAAAGTAGGGGAGGGGCAATAACATAGTACATTTCGTTGGAATTTCACCCGCTCAACCACACAGCAACACTGTAAGAACTGATTCTGGGGTCAATAGAAATTGACTCCACAAAACAACCAACATACAGTGCATTCCGAAAGTATTCAGATCTCTTCCATTTTTCCACATTTTGTTACGTTACAGCCTTATTCTAAAATTGATTTAAAAAAATATATTATTATCAATCTAAACACGATACCCCATAATGACAAAGTGAAAACTGCTTTTTAGAAATGTTTGCAAGTGGATTACAAATGAAAAACAGAAATACCCTATTTACATAAGTATTCAGACCCTTTCCTATGAGACTCAAAATTGAGCTCAGGTGCATCCTGTTTCCATTGATCATCCTTGAGACTTCTCTACAACTTGATTGGAGTCCACCTGTTGTAAATATAATTGAATGAACATGATTTGGAAAGTTTATATAAGGTCCCACAGTTGACAGTGCATGTCAGAGCAAAAGTCAAGCCATGAGGTTGAAGGAATTGTCAGTAGCGCTCCAAGATAGGATTGTGTCGAGGGAGAGATCTGGGGAAAACTACCAAAAGATTTATCCAGAGTTGTAGGTCCCCAAGATCACATTGGCCTTCATCAGTATTAAATGGAAGAAGTTTGGAACCACCAAGACTCTTCCTAGAGCTGTCCGCCCGGCAAAACAATCGGGGGAGAAGGACTTTGGTCAGGGAGGTGACCAACAACCTGATGGTCACTCTGAAAGAGCTCCGGAGTTCCTCTGTGGAGATGGGAGAACCTTCCAGAAGGACAACCATTTCTGCAGCACTCCACCAATCAGGCCTTTATGGTAGAGTGGCCAGACGGAAGCCATTCCTCAGTAAAAGGCACATGACAGCCCACTTGGAATTTGCCAAAAGGCCCTTAAGGACTCTCAGACCATAAGAAACTAAATTCTCTGGTCTGATGAAACCAAGATTGAACTCTTTGGCCTAAATACCATGCTCCGTCACGTCACGTCTGGAGGAAACCTGGCTCCATCCCTAAGGTGAAGCATGGTGGTGGCAGCCTCATGCTGTGGGGATGTTTTTCAGCGGCAGGGACTGAGAGACTAGTCAGGATCTAGGGAGAGATGAACGGAGCAAAGTACAGATAGATCCTTGATGAAAACCTGCTCCAGAGCGCTCAGGACCTCAGACTGGGGTGGAGATTTACCTTCCAACAGGACAACGACCCTAAGCACACAGCCAAGACAACACAGGAGTGGCTTCGGGACAAGTCTCAGAATGTCTTTGAGTGGCCCAGCCAGAGCCTGGACTTGAACCCGATCGAACATCTCTACAGAGACCTGAAAATAGCTGTGCAGTGACACTCCCCATCCAACCTGAGAGAGCTTGAGAGGATCTGTATCGAGGAATGGGAGAAACTCTTCAAATACAGGTGTGCGAAGCTTGTAGCGTCATACCCAAGAAGACGCAAGGCTGTAATTGCTTCCAAAGGTGCTTCAATAAAGTACTGCGTAAAGGGTCTGAATACTTCTGTAAATGTGATATTTCATTTTTTCATTTTTATACATTTGCTAAAATTTCAAAAAATCCATTTCGTTTTGTCATTTTTTTTATTTAACTAGGCAAGTTAAGAACAAATTCTTATTTTCAACGAGGGCCTAGGAACAGTGAGTCAACTGCCTGTTCAGGGGCAGAACGACAGATTTGTACCTTGTCAGCTTGGGGATTCGGGAAGTATTGTACCTTGTCAGCTTGGGGATTTGAACTTGCAACTTTCCGGTTACAAGTCCAACGCTCTAACCACCAGGCTACCCTGCCGTCCCATTATGGGGTATTGTGTGTAGATTGATGAGGAGAAAAAAAAATCAATTTTAGAATGAGGCTGTAACGTAACATAGTAGCACTATATACTTAATAAAAAATGAATGCAAGTCGTGCAGAGCACGTGGTATAGCGGTAGGCCTAACGCAGCTGACTTAGACACATCACTCCTCACCCCACCGAAGACCGGAGTTAAATTCCACGCTCCCTTCAATCTGTTTCTCCCACATCTGTATCCCCTCTCAATACATTGTCAAAGTCATTTCAATGATTTGTTCATTTCATTTGACCAAAAATAATGTTAGAATAAATCCAAATGAACATGTTTCTCAAAATTTAAGTACAGTATCTTTCATGAGGATAACCAGAGAGGAAATGTAGTGATTGAACTCATTTCATTTACCTAGGCAAGTCAGTTATGAACATTATAATGGTGTTAAGAAGCTTTAGAGCAGGGCTGCCCAACCCTCTTCCTGGAGAGCTCCCGTCCTGTGGGTTTTCAGTCCAACCTTAATGAACACACCTGATTCTACGAATTAGCTGCTCAACAAGACCTTAACTAGCTGAATCAGATATGCTAAATTAGGGTTAGACTGAAAACCTACGGGACAGTAGATCTACAGGAAGAGGGTTGGGCAGCCCTGATTTAGAAGGAGGAAATGGCACCGAAAGAGAAGGTATCTAATTCTGCACCTAACTGGACTCAACACACCAAAATAGTGTTCTTAATCTTTTCTGTTAGTGCTCCCAGACCCTGGCAAGTTTTTTTCATTATTGCATTTTCTCCTCGGTCCCTAAACGTCTTTGCTGCGCGAGAGAAGCAGAGATTAAAGAGGAAAGCGAAAACAAACTTTAGTGATGTCAACTAGATTGAAGCATTAATTCTGTCAATTTATGACATTATTCTGGTGAGCAAGGGTTTATTTGGTCTTCGAGAGCAACAAGTAATGACAGAAGAGAAGCTGCATGTACCTAATTATAGACAAGTTGAGTAACGAATAACATACAAAAAATCTGAAATTATAAGCAGAAACATAAAAAGGCCTGTCAATTTTTTTGCCATCTCTGATATAGAAAATGTGCCGTACAGTCAGAGTACAGCACATTTTCTATATTTTGCGGGCCTCCGATTTTCACTATCACATGTAGTCGGGCGGTTGCGGGTGATCAAACAACTGACACAAACAATATCCTGACTAGAGACAGCCTGATGTGATGACCCACTCACTGTATACACAGCCATAGACCTCCACTCTGAGGCCGATCCATCCTGTAGTGCTCCAGTCCAGTGGGACGAAGCGTAGGAACCTCGCTGCGATGGAATGGACCAGCTTGTGTTGGACCACACCCTCTGAGTTAGTGTTCCCTGTGTACGTCTGCTGGGAAGAGGAGCGGGAGAATAGATATTTTCTAGATTGGTCAAAACACATTCAAATCAATTAACAATTGGTAACAGATCATGAAAAGTCATCAATCATTTAAAGATCGTGTGGAAAAAAGCCACGAATAGTAACCAGACGGGGGGCAAATGAGGGCTTTGCTTTTGCGTCAAGGTGCAGTTTTTCGATTTCTTCCCCAAAACGTTTGAGAAGAATGAGGAGGAACATGAGATTTAAGGGGAGGATGAAGCTCTTTTATGACTTGTATTGGTTCTTCTGTGGAGGCCTAAGCCCATCTGAGCCCATTTGTTGAGCTTTTCAGCATGAGAAGAAGCAATAGCGACCTCTGTCTCTGGTGGGCCCAGTGGCCACACAAATCAATTCAGAAGTTGTTCAAATAAAACAAATCCCCCAAAATAAAGTTATTCAAGTCAAGCAAAAAGGAAGGCAGCAGAGCTTGGACCCTAGAGGGCAGAAGACTGTGTTGACTGTGTGTTTTATGCTCTGTGTAACTCTCAAGCGGCCACCCAAAGCTTCTGGGGGGAGAGTACAGAGAGCAGAAAATAGCTGGGGGTAGATGAGGTGAACAAAAGTTTACATTTTAGTATTTTCAGAAGTGTGATTTTCATTCTTTCTGATTTTCTTCCTATTTTCTTCCATCAATTACAGAAAAACATTTCATTTCCGCATTCTACTTTTCTGTGATGTACTTAACCAAAATCTCTCATTTAAAGCTTTAAAATGACTTATAATATCTGCCACGGAAGGATTCCCGTTAAAACCTGAAATGAATCCCTACTTCTTACACAAATCTTGTTTTTCTCATTATGCTTTTTGAAGGGACATGTCAACTTCAAATGCCCTCTATTTTGAGGAACAGAATTTCATATTATTTTCACCCAACTTTTAACCTAAATGCAGTGACATAGTAACATTTGAGTTTTCATGAATTTATACGACATAGCCAATTTTGACTTTGCAGCTGGCCCATCTAGCGGGAAAAGCCGCTTCCTTGCCTCCAGGGCATGACTCATGACAATAAACATCAACCTGCCAGACAGGCAGAGCCTCACCCCAGTGTCTTCGCTCTGTCCGTACTGCTTCCAAGCCAGGCTAGAGTCACTGAATAGCAGCATGAAGCTGGTCACCCAGTCAGAGCTCCCTGAGCGGCCCTGTGTAGCGATGGCCGTGACCTCCATCTTCTGCCTGAGGTCCAGCTGGAGCCACGGCTGTCTGTCTGACCGCTCCGGGGCCCAGCCACCCTCTCCTGGTGCAGGAAAGGGTACAATGGGTGTGTGTCTCTCCGTGTTTGTGTGTGCGTGTGTGTGTGTGCGCGTCTGTGTCTCTGTGACAATTAACAATGACATTCATCACTGTTGCAGCTGTTAATGTGTATATTATTTATGTCTTTTGTTTGAGCATAATTGTTATTGTTTTTATTTCACTTGGTCCTCACACCCACTCAATGGTCATGCTGCTCACTCAATGGTCATGCTGCTCCCCCTATGGTCACCCCCCCTCTCAACACTCAACAGTCCCCCTCCCTCTCAACAGCCTCCACCCCAATGGACACGTATGTTTTAATCACTGCTAGAGTTATGATGTATATAGTGCTATTTCTTCTGCTGTTTTTTTTTATCACCATTTTCATGATTTTATTTCCCTTAGTCCTTAGTATGTCGGAGCCCGGAGCCTACAATTTTCACTTTTACCCCGCAGTCACACCTGCAACCCTGTACATGTGACTATTAAACACTCTGAATCTTCTTATTCTAATGATGCCGGCCAATACAGCCAAATCCCTCACTAGAACTGACAATATTTTGCATCCAGTGAACAGGGCAACACTTACCCTCTCTTCTGTTCAGCTTAGCAGAGTGAGGCAGCTGACTGCTGGAGGATGTTGAAGAGCTTTCGAAGGAGGACTCAGGCAAAACGGATAGCAATGGTCCATTGCAATTATCTGAAAGAGGATCTTGGTTATTTTATACCTTACAGTGAACAACAGTGTGAAACACTACCACCAGGAGGGAAAGAGGGAATGTCCCAGCAAACCACCTGAGACAGTAGCCTACTTCCTCTGACTCCTCCAAAACAGTTACATTGAGTAGCCTAATGAGCATTTAACACTTGTCAACTTGAAGTCGACATAGACTTCATGCAATTGTATATAAGACAATTGAATATTCGTCCAAAGCCCACCAAATCCATTTTCTTAGCCTAACATAAGTGTCCTAATGTGTTAAAACAATAGCCTACCAGAGTTAGTATGGGAAAATGTTATATATACACACCTCTCAAATATCACAACGAAACTTGAGTTGGATGAGTGTCAGAGTGTGACAGACATATTTGCCAACCTTAAACAACGCTATCGAATAGGTTAGCCTGCTGTAAACAGACTTGCCATTGACTTACTTGCTGCATGTATGGATCCAAAAATAGTTAAAACAAAGTAACTGACTATATAGAACCACGAGGCGCTCCTCGAGCTCATGTTCGCCAACACAGCAGGCATAATATCCAAGTTGCGGTACAGCATCTGCCCGTGGTCTCCAGAATATAGATCCTGTGTGTGCCCCAGGACTCAGAATGTTCCTGTCGCTTTCCAGCTCTACCCTCGAAATATTTTTGTAAAAGCCATGTGATTAAATCGTAGAGACCCTCTCACAAATATAATCTTAAAAGACGTTGTTTCCAAGGCAACACAAGTCGCTATTTATAAGGACAATAGCTTTACGTTCTTCATCAAGGATTGGTGGTTACTTCTGGTGCGTTCCGACGCACAAGCATCGTCGCGACTCCAATTTGAAATCAATCAGAATTTTGAGCACGCAGTGAGCATCTCACCTGCTTCATTTGAAAGCGCGCGCGCGCGTGTGTGTGTGAGAGAGAAAGTAAGTGTCAAATAGACAGAAAGAGAAAGAGAGCGAGAGAGAGATTCAGCACCACAGACAGCTCCCCGGACGCCCAAGCGTTTGCCAGGACTTGCATATCCCGCTGTGCTTTCTTTCACACTATAGCATCAACACATGAGACCAACAATTTGGACGCATATAGATTGTTCATTTCAGATGCCATAATGAACTCATCAGCCCTATATTTAATTAGACGCTGCTTGGCATTTGATTGTGATTGCCTAGCACAGATGATTGCATTGTAACGTGTTAGTCATCATATACTAAACCTAATCCTAATCTATCTCATATCATCTCTGCACCATTAATCCAGCAAGGTCATTCGGACTGAAAGTGGTGTTATTCATGTTATAACAGTATCCATTTGAAATTGGACGGTCAGATGCTCTAAACCAATTAATAAATCATGTCATTTTATTTATTAATCACTTATTTGCGATAATATTTCAGATCTTGCTGCTCTCTCTGTACTTTTATACTTTTGGTTTCTTCTCTCATTAAATGTCTAATTAAATTTAAAAAATTGCGTCCAATAATGTTGGCACCGTGTTTTGTGCTGCTGCCATGTTGTGCTGCTGCCATGTTGTGTTGCTACCATGCTGTGTTGTCATGTATTGCTGCCCTGCTGTGTTGTTGTCTTAGATCTCTCTTTATGTATTGTTGTCTCTCTTGTCGTGATGTGTGTTTTGTCCTACATTTTTATTTTATTTTTAAACACACACACACACACACACACACACACACACACACACACACACACACGCTTAAGTGCATCCTGGATGATATAAGAGCATTGTTCCATAGATAACATAATGCAGTGCTCAGTTGGGTTGGCTGGCAAGGCACTGGCAAGGCCAGTCAACATCTGTTTTCTGTGGGTACACATGCAGCCATAACCCTATTAGGCCAGATGGAAGGTTTAGAACAGCTTTAAATAAGCCCTGAGTTTTCACCAACTCAGGTTGGACACGAGAAATACGCCATCCAAAATCAACGTTTTGTTGTTTGTGTGTTTTCATGTAATTGAAAGGCACTTTTGAAGGACTAGTTTCAGATTTAATACAAAGATAACTGGATCCAATTAAATCATGGTAAAGATAGATTCTATGTGAAATACAACATTTATTGCCATGCCAATGAAGTTGTTAGGAATTTGATAACTAAACATACATCTGATAATGGAATGTTTTTGTGATGTATTGGAGATCTGTACATATCCTGTGCCATTCTTATTAGACTTACTAGAGTGTGCATAATAACTTTTTAATGACATTACCTGGTCTGTTACACAACAGTAGATACGTGGTCTTATTGTTACCCAAATTCAAATTAAAAGTGCACAGATCTGAATAATATCATATTTTTTGGGACAGCAAAAATGGTAGCATCTATAAAACCTCTAGAAACATCTAGAAACTCACTATCCCAAAAGACTGTAGAGTAGATGAGTAAATGTACAGAAAATATACAATGTATACACAAACAGAAGATGGTCTTCTTTCAAATGAGACAAGTTTTAAGATATTCAAAGGCAGATTTAATCCCCTGGCGTCATGATGTCAGAGAAATCCAGGTCTAATTTTATTCTGCATGCAGCATAGAATGAGTAGTATACATGGGTTTATACTATCAGTCTGAATATACTATTCAGTCTGAATAAGCACTCCTACACAGCACATTTAACACTTTCTTAGTAACTAGATATGAACCCACCAAAATAGGGTTAAGAAACAAACACCCCTAGATTGTTGCGTCACTAACACCTTGGGTTTTGCAAATTCAGACAAATGAATACTTTATTAGAGCTGATGCTATTACACTTTCTCAGTGTTAACATCTATTGTGTTAAAGTAACACGTTTAGGGATGTTGGATTAACACTGTACGATGTAGAGCCTTATTTGCATATATATTTCCCAGGGTGCTTTTTGAGCAACTTTTTTTTAGGTACCAGTACCACTCATGACTGTGTTTTCTAGTGACAGAGACATGGCTGTTGCATTCTATAGCTTTCAGTTCCATAGCCTTCACCAAGTTAATATTTAATAATAAAAATTATATTATTTATTATATGACAAAATATTACTTTTTTTGAAAATACCATACTTCGACAGCCTTGTTCTACCATAACACAGTGGCCTGAAACTCCTGGTTTGCAGGCCACATCGGCAAATCATATTATGCTGGTTTGCAAAGTGTTATATAATTCCTATTGGAATCCAGCCAGAGTTAGGTAGTGATGTTATGTTTGATACAGAGCTCAGAGGCATGTGTCGAAATCGCTAAGCAGCTAGCTTCGAAGCAGTGTGCCGATGCGTGTATCACTTTATCAGAAGTACGTCATCACTGACGTCAGAAGCTTCATTTGAGCACGTTCTTTTTAGACTGTGTCGAAAAATACGAGATCCCACTTATTTTGCCGAGGTTCCGGTGCTTTTTTCAATTCTGCTTTCAATCACAGACAAAAAGTTTCACCTGACTAGTAGCTTAGGAAAATTGGAATTCCACTTTATAGGCTACCACTGCCAACGACTTACCGGTGCACCACAAAGTTTTAATGAAAACAGTGGAGAAAACAAAATCTGATAATCACACGCTGCTATTTATTGCTGACCTGCAGATGTCACTAATGTGCATTGTGAACAGATAATGAAGCTCTGAGAAACAAACCATTTTTCGCCACAATTTGGTGAAAGCACCGAAGCCTCGGTTTCCCATCACTAGAGTTAGGAAATTCAAACAATTTGAACTTTTAATCACAGTTAGAATGACTGCCAAGGTAGGAAAGATTTATAAATGGGATGACCTAAACCGTCTAAACTGACAACCATCTCAATAACGAGCTAAATAAGTCCAACCAATTACAGATTGGATTAGTTAAGAATGTTTTTATTTATCTTTGTGTAGTATAAGATCAATTAATCAATCAATGTGCATGCAAAAACATACAGTAGATATTAAAACTAACTATTCTGAAAAGCAACCTGCAACAAAGAAATGTGAAATATTATGTGGATTATAGTTATATTTGTGTATGGGATGTTCATTTTTTTGTTCGGGAAAATCAAGTCTGAAATTTCAAAGTGGAAATGACAAACTTCAGAAACCTTTTAAAATATCAAATCCACCACAAGTTTGAATTCCTGCAACAAGGTGATACAATTATGATCCTTCTGAGGCTGGTGAATGAGCATTCAATCAATGCATTCAGTATGTTAAATGTATACTTTATCCTGCTCTGCCCTTGACATATCTGTCACACCCTGACCTTGGAGATCCTTTTTATGTCTCTATTTTGGTTTGGTCAGGGCGTGAGTTGGGGTGGGCATTTCTATGTTTTGTGTTTCTATGATTTTCTATCTCCATGTTTTGGCCGGGTATGGTTCTCAATCAGGGGCAACTGTCTATTGTTGTCTCTGATTGGGAACCATACTTAGGTACCCTTTTTCCCAACTGTGTTTGTGGGAAGTTGACTTTCTTTATGGCACTTAGCCTTAAGCTTCACGGTTTTGTTTTGTAGTGTGTATTGTTTTGTTCGGCGTCTTTTCTTAATTAAAGAACATGTACGCTCACCACGCTGCACCTTGGTCCGCTCCTTTCATCAGCCGTGACAATATCTCACTTGTTGAATCAGATCAGGTGCGAATATAAGGAGAAAATAAGTAGCATTTTATATAAAGGTCACAGTGGCATTGCTTTTAGTTGCTTTGAGGCAGTCTGTCCACAGCAACCAATTATTATTATTTTTTAAAGTCTTGTAGAGATTGTGTTTTTGTGAGGTTCACATTCACCTGATGGCCTACAATTGGGCAAGGACAATCTCACAGCTGTGTGATTCTCTCCAAAGGTTGGCCAGGTCACAAGAAGCTCACAAAGGAGGAAAAACTGAACATGTCCTCTCCTGCCTATTCGTGACTTTTGCTGTCCTTACATACTGTCTATTCCTGCTTGCTCCTGCTTCAGGCTGGCCTCAGATCCTTAAGAAGGATATTATACGTATTTGTGTGCACCTCCAACATGTATGATATGTCCTAATGGTCCGCTACCTTTGGACAGAAACCAAAGTAGGGAGGTTGGTTGGCGAGGATGGGTGTGCGTATGCCGCAACCATCTAGCAATCCAACGGTTGCGTGTTCAAGTTGTGTCGTGGACAACTGTAGAATTTATGCTAACCCTTTCTAACCCTTCCTAACCTTAACCCCCATTCTCATTGACGGGGCTGTAGTGGAGCAGGTTGAGAGCTTCAAGTCCCTTGGTGTCCACATCACCAATAAACTAACACGGTCCAAGCACACCAAGACACAGTCGTGAAGAGGGCACGACAAAACCTATTCCCCTCAGGAGACTGAAAAGATTTGGCATGTGTCCTCAGATCCTCAAAAGGTTCTACAGCTGCACCATTGAGAACATCCTAACTGGTTGCATCACTGCCTGGTATGGCTGCTCGGCCTCCGACCGACCACAAGGCACTACAGAGGTTGTGCGTACGGCCCAGTACATCACTGGGGCCAAGCCTCCTGCCATCCAGGACCTAAATACCAGGCGGTGTCAGAGGAAGGCCCTAAAAAATGTTAAAGACTCCAGCCACCATAGTCATAGACTGTTCTCTCTGCTACCGCATGGCAAGTGATACCGGAGCACCAAGTCTAAGTCCAAGAGACTTCTAAATAGCTTTTAACCCCAAGCCATAAGACTCCTGAATATCTAATCAAATGGCTACCCAGACTACTTGCATTGCCCCCCCCCCACCTGTTATTCTGCTGATACTCTCTGTTATTATCTATGCATAAGGTAGGGAGAGTCACTTTAATAAGTCTATCCATATGTATATATTACCTCAATTACCTCGACTAACCAGTGCCCCCGCACATTGACTCTGTACCAGTACCCCTGTATATAGCCTCGCTATTGTTATTTTACTGCTGCTCCTTAATTATTTGTTACTTTATTTCTTATTTTTCTTTAGGTATTTTTAATTAAAACTGCATTGTTGGTTAAGGGCTGGTTAAGTAAGCATTTCACTGTAAGGTGAAATGTTGTATTCGGCGCATGTGACAAATAATTTGATTTGATTTAACTTAAATTATCCTACCCTTTGTCATTACCTCTCAAAAAGCAGCCTGGTCTCAGAGAAAGTCATATACTTGTATATGTTCACATAGATGAATGATAGGTAACGTTATCCAATTCGTATGATATTGTACTGCGTATAAGATGTTTGATAGTATACGTCCTCTAATATGTATGATATTCTATGACCGCTATTCCATTCTTATTGTAACCTGATGTAATGTAATATATCGTACTAAATGGAGGAATTATTTTCCCGTACCAAGTTCTACGAATTGCCTTGAGACCAGGTTGCCTGCTTGTGCACCAGCACATATTTTTATGCCATAAGATATTGCCTCCATGATTTAGGTGGCAAACATCCTATTCCTTGTGCCAGGATGCTCTACAGATGTGGACTAGATAGTGTGAATAGATAAGCTCTGGTTTACATTCTGGAAAGATTTACAGACCAGTACACTCTTACTAAAAAAGGTGCTGGTGCAACCGATTACCTTCAGAAGTCATATAATTAGTTAAATAAAGTTCACCTGTGTGCAATCTAAGTGTCACATGATCTGTCACATGATCTCAGTGTATATATACACCTGCTCTGAAAGGCACCAGAGTCTGCAACACCACTAAGCAAGTGGCACCACCAAGCAAGCGACACTATGAAGACCAAGGAGCTCTCCAAACAGGTCAGGGACAAAGTTGTGGAGAAGTATAAGTCAGGGTTGGGTTATAAAAAAATCTCCAAAACTTTGAACACCCCAGGGAGCACCATTAAATACATTATTTAAAAATGGAAAGAATATGGCACCACAACAAAACTGCCAAGAGAGGGCCGCTCACAGACCAGGCAAGGCATTAATCAGAGGCAACAAAGAGACCAAAGATAACCCTGAAGGAGCTGCAAAGCTCCACAGCGGAGACTGGAGTATCTGTCCATAGGACCACTTTAAACCATACACTCCACAGAGCTTGGCTTTATGGAAGAGTGGCCAGAAAAAAATAAGCAAACAATGTTTGGGGTTCACCAAAAGGAATGTGGGAGACTACCCAACATATGGAAGAAGGTACTCTGGTCAGATGAGACTCAAATTAAGCCATCAAGGAAAACGCTATGTCTGGCGCAAACCCAACACCTCTCATCACCCCAAGAACACCACCCCCACAGTGAATCATGGTGGTGGGGATGTTTTTCTGTGGAGATGTTTTTCACAGGGACTGGGAAACTGGTCAGAATTGAAGGAATGAAGGATGGCACTAAATACAGGGAAATTCTTGAGGGAAACCTGTTTCAGTCTTCCAAAGATTTGAAACTGGGACGGAGGTTCACCTTCCAGCAGGACAATGACCCTAATCATACTGCTAAAGCCGCTGGCGGGACAACTTCCGGTGAAACTGGAGGGCGCACAATTCAAATAAATAATCATAAAAATTATGGATATTAAACATTTAGGTACATATAAGTGTCTTATATCGGTAGAAAGCTTAAATTTGTGTTAACCTAAGTGCACTATCCGATTTACAGTAGCTATTACAGTGAAAACATGCCATGTGATTGTTTGAGGACGGTGCCCCACATCAAAATATTTTTCCACCGGCACAGGTTTCATAAATTCACAAATAGCGATTAAATATTCTTACCTTTTGAAAATATTTATCTGATTTGTCATCCAAAGGGTCCCAGCTATAACATGTAGTGTTGTTTTGTTAGATAAAATCCTTCTTTATATCCCAAAAAGTCTGTTTAGATGGCGCCATCGGTTTGAGTAATCCACTCGTTCCCACATGCAGAGAAAGAATCCGAAAATATACCCCTAAACTTTGTTTCAACAAGTCAAAGTAAGTTTCTATTTACTACTCAGATACCCTAAAATGTCATCAAATTCTAATATTTGTTACGGAATGTAGTATGTTCAATAGGAAACCAATTTTAGCAGGTGCGTCCTGTCTTCATGGCGCGCGCAAACACGAATTTCCAAGACTATGTCCCTGTACTAAAACTGATATTTCTTATTCGTTTTGGAAGTAACAACCCTGAAACCTTGAACATATACTGCTGACAGCCTGTGAAAGCCATAGGAATTGCATCATGGGAGCTAATTTTCAGTATGCCCTTATACTTGCCATTGTAAGAGGATGGTCTCGCTCTCAAAAACAATTCTGGTTGGTTTTTCTTTGGATTTCCTCCTGCTATATCTATTGTGTTATATTCTCCTAACATTTCTACAAACTACAATGTATTTTCTTTCCAATGGTACCAATTATATGCATATCCTGGCTTCAGGGCCTGAGCAACAGTCAATTTACTTTGGTCACGTCATTCAGGCGGAAATTGAGAAAAAAAAGGGACCTAGCCCTAAGATAAATTATAGAGACATACCCCAAGAGACTTGCAGCTGTAATTGCTGCCAAAGGTGGCTCTACAAAGTATTGACTTTTGGTGGTGAATAGTTATGCACACTGAAGTTCAGTTTTTTGTCTTATTTCTTGTTTGTTTCACAATAAAAAATATTTAGCATCTTCAAAGTGGTAGGCAGGTTGTGTAAATCAAATGATACAAACCCCCCCAAAATATATTTTAAATCCAGGGTGTAAGGCAACAAAATAGAAAAAAATGCCAAGGGAGGTGAATACTTTCGCAAGTCAAAAGTGTTTATGGTTCAGAAAAAAACTTTTGACCAGGGCTAATAGGGCTATGATCAAAAGTACTGTAGTGCACTATATAGGGCATAGGGTGCCATTTGGCACATATCCTCTGTCGCTCTCTGTTCATTTTCTTTGTCATTAAAAATGTAGCTAGCCGTCATCAGCCAGACTTGTACCCTTGTGGCGCCTGATTGCTCAAGATTGAGGCAATTGAGAGACAAGATTGCTCAGTAATAGCTTGGAGAAATGTGAACTGGGCTGAAGCGGAAAGCCATTCCACATTACATCTTATCTATATGGTCATGTTTCGTCAGCTTATGGCTGGTCTTATGGCTGTTATCTTTGATGCAGCTGAACAATTCAGCTAAAGGATTAAGGGGTAGGTTATCATAAATCATGTATGATCAACATGTAGTAACGCTACTTATTTCCTGCATGTAATGCATTGTGAGGCAGTTATTATGCATTATAAGACATGCCATGAACACGTTCATACCCCAATTTTTTTTTACATTTTTAAACCCCCTGTACAAAACACCAATAACTCTCAAAATGACAAACATTACATTTTTAAACTCCATTTTAGGTTTCAATGTTAAAATTCAGTAAGCCAGTAAATGGAACATGAAACACAAGAATGCCTTGGACAGAATTTGTGCTGAGCTCAGGCATCCTGTAAATGCTTCGTTTTTAGATGTCATTATTCTCTCTGATGTTCTTCTGGTAAGGCCACGGCACAATTAGAGTGAGGTGCTGCTGCTTTAATGGACACGAAGGCGGTCAGGCTAACTATGGGGAGCAAATACTGTCTGTGGTTTCACAGCAGCCAAACATAGAGTCGCATTCAATACATCAATACTGCGATGAGGCCGAGACGCCATCAGATCTGAACAATTAGACAACCTTACAAAGAGGCCACAGTCAGACGGTACCTTTGTTGGTGTAAACCGATGTTTCTGTCTCCGGACTGTCTTCGAATGCCTTGCAAATGTAGTCAAATCAACACAGTCACACTATTGAGGTGATTACTAAGTGATTACTGACACCGTTAGCCGAGCTTGTATAAAAATAGTACTAAACCCACTTGTTTCAAACTTTCCCAGCTCCACTGACCCGACAGATTCTCTCTGCTATGTTCACCCGTGTCTGAGGGCCACGGCATTTCTCATTTCAAACCTTTCACCTGTGTCTTCTAACACGTCAAAACGTACCTGCCTAAGAGGCAGAGGGAGTTGTCCGGCTGCAATCTGAAAAGATATCGGATGTCTGAAAAGTAAACCTCTGCGGCCTCCGACATTCATTATTGACTATTGTTGTACTGTTATGCACGTGAAGATGAAGAGCTTGTATCACATTCCCTGAGCTTAGTTTGAGTTGGATTCATCATTTAATAATGTTTGATCATGAAACATGATGCCCTATTTAAGAATTTACTGAAACAGTGTTCAATAATCACTTGCAAGAAATGGGAGGATAGCATTGACACTTGACTCTCCAAGAATGAATCCATTTTCCAGTAAGGTGGTCTGTTCCGTAATGCATCTTCATTAGTTCTGTTTTGAAGAATGCATTTTGTCCCAGAGGGCCCATAGTGCATGTAGATCCAAATCTCTGAGGATGATACAAATAAGTTTCAAATGTCGTGAGAGACCAGTGGTGCGGACATGGCGACAGTAGGACTGTGACCCTGGCCACTAAATCCCTTTCCGAGGACAGACATTGTGTCTCAGTGTGCTCCAGCCATTACAAGATCATGTTCCTCCTCTGCAGATCAGGCTTCTTAAATGAAAAAGCAATTTGTACAGTATATACAGTAAGAATGTTTGTAAGTGCCTCTACCAAATAGCACCAACAGCAATTCACTGTTTTTGGAAATTGCCATACTCTGCGAAATATTCAAACCAAATACATTATTCTTGTAAAAAATATTTTTGGGACCTAGAGTTGCAGTCGAATGCAAAAAGCACTGGAATGTAATTGTTTTAAGGTTTAATGTCTATCAATCAGATTGTTTGTTTTAATCAAAACGGTACATTCCCCATTTGCATAGAGTTTAGAGTTTAATCTTGTATATAACTAGGGATGACTGTGCATGAAGTTAGGTAAGGTCCCCGCTTAATATTCATGTTAAACATTGGTGCACAGAAGCAATTATTGCTTACGTCTTATGCTGCCTCAACAAATGACGTTCATTTAGATATGTGTCCTGCATCGCATTTGCCATTTGGATGTGCTCATTTATCAATGTGTCAATGTGTCGCTGACTGTCATTTAAACAATGGTTTGGGATAAAAGATCAACCAAGCACCTCACTTCCCGATTAGCACATTGTCCTACACTCTGAGTGTCTCCACAATCTCCAGGCTATTTTGAAAATTAAACCCATAAAAGGGGTACAATGACCTGTAGGTCCCTTTTCAGGACACAGCACGTTGAAGTCATGCTCAGATGAGAGTGACTTTTGGTTGCAGTAAGAAAGCCATCGCCATCTGCTCCCGTATGTTTTGATGACAAAATATCTTTTGGGGGTTCTCATATGCTTACAATAAGAAAATATATTTTGTTGTGGTGTTTGCAAAGTAACTATTTTGGATTCAGCAGTTGTTAGCTAGAATGCTAACATTCATTGACATGGGCTGACAACATTTGCTGTAACAACATTTACTGTAGCAAAAGCTAGCCACAGAGCCATTAAGTGTAATGCAGTTGATTTTCGATGATGACATAAACATTATATTAAGCAGGACATTCACACAAGCCTTAATATCCAATTATAACCTAAAAATAGTGTGAAATGCACTCATAAGCAACATGTAAATAGAGGCTTTTTTTGCTGTCTTTCTAGAAGAACTCTCCCATGTTCTGCCACCAACTTGCGCACATCGCCCTCATGCAGCAATGTTTGCAAACATAGAAAGGGGTCTATACAACCAACTTTTTCAACCTTGACAAAGGTCTGGAATTACTTAATTAAGAAAGGCAAAGAGTACTTAGACCCTGCACAGATATCTGCCTCCGTCTCCCTCCACTCAGACAGACAGTGTCCTGGGGGGTATCTGTTACACCCTGATCTGTTTCACCTGTCTTTGTGCTTGTCTCCACCCCCCTCAAGGTGTTGCCAATCTTCCCCATTATCCCCAGGGTATTTCTACCTGTGTTCTCTGTTTGTCTGTTGCCAGTTTGTTTTGTTTTGTGAAACCTGCCAGTGGTTTTCCCCTTGCTAGTTCCTATTCTTTTTGTTTTTCCCGGTTTTGAACATTCTGCCTGCTTTGACCCTGAGCCTGCCTGCCGTTCTGTAACTTGCCACACCACACTCATTATTGACCCCCTGCCTGCTCTGACCCTCTGCCCCTGACCTGTCGTTTTGCCTCGACCTGTACTAGTAACAAACTTTTGTTACTTCGACACTGTCTGCATCTGGGTCTCACATGAAACATGATAGGTATCTATCGGTTTGGAAGAGTGATGAATTGCCATCTTTGTGATCTCACCCTCAATGTCATCTCATCTCTCAGCCCCAACTGCGACAGGCACCTGTCCCCTCCCTTCGAGCCCCCAACACTGTTGACATCTGGGTATCAGGAAAGCTGAAGGCAAGACAGAAGAGTGGAAGGAGGGTAGAGGGGGCAGGAAAGATTAATGAATTCATCTATTGTGTCATTCCCTTTCAGTCAAGGTTCAGAAACTATCTCGGGTGGTGACCCCCCCTCACTAGAACGTATAATTACTGCAGCAGTAATGTGCATCTAGTCACTCTGAAGTAACACTCTCCGAACTTCTAAACCTGCAGTACTGTAGACTTTAACTTTGAAATATACAGGATATTTGAAAGGTTTATCAGTGTAGCGTCAACAGCAGGGCTTTACAGTTAGGTTACAGATTCATGTTTGTTGGAGCCAAGTCTCTCGTGACTGACTGTTTGATTCAGGGATCCAAAGACTACTTGGAGCATGACGAGGCATTAAAAAAAAATACATTTTTATATTATAATTTTTGTTGTCACTTTAAATAAAGAAATTTAGGGGTAGATCAACTTTAATATTGCCGATAGTGTCACGATTTACTAGGAGTGGTGGGTGGAATCAGGCGCAGAGAGCAGGGTTCAGTAGATTGTCAATTTATTCTCCGGCGCACAAAAACAGTCACGCCAACACACAGGGCGCATACAATTGACCAGCCCAAACACAGGACCAAAATAGTCCGGAGAATAACCACACGAAAACCACCATACAACAGAGTAACAAAAACAATCCCGCACAAAACAAGGGCGGGACAACCTACTATATATAAGGACGCTAATTAAACTAAAATACACACAGGTGAAACTAATAAGACAAAACCAACAGACAAACGAAAAAGGGATCGGTAGTGGCTAGAAGGACGGTGACGACGACCGCCGAGCACCACCCGAACAGGCAGGGGAGCCAACCTCGGCGGAAGTCGTGACAGATAGATTGTAGCTTCCATCAATGTAACTGTCTGCATCACTTCCAATTCCCCATAACTTTTTTGCAAATATATATATATACATGTATGTGTATACAGAATATACAGGTGACGTCGGAAGTTTACATACACTTATGGTTGGAGTAATTAAAATTCATTTTTCAACCACTCCACACTTTTCTTGTGAACAAACTATAGTTTAGGCAAGACTGTTAGGACATCTACTTTGTGCTTGACACAACTAATTTGTTGTTTACAGACAGATTATTTGACACTGTATCACAATTCCAATGGGTCAGAAGTTTACTTACACTAAGTTGACTGTTCCTTTAAACAGCTTGGACAATTTCAGAAATGTGGTCATGGCTTTAGAAGCTTCTGAAAGGCTAATTGACATGATTTGAGTCAATTGGAGGTGTACCTGTGGATGTATATCAAGGCCTACCTTCAAACTCATTGCCTCTTTGCTTGACATCATGGGAAAATCAAAAGAAATCAGCCAGGACCTCAGAAAAAAATTGTAGACCTCCACAAGTCTGGTTCATCCTTGGGAGAAATTTCCAAATGCCTGAAGGTACCACGTTCCACTGTACAAACATGGGACCGTGCAGCCATCATACCCCTCAGGAAGGAGACACTTTCTGTCTCCTAGTGATGAACGTACTTTGGTGCAAAAAGTGCAAATCAATCCCAGAACAATAACAAAGGACCTCTATATCCACGGTAAAACAAGTCCTATATCGACATAACCTGAAAGGCCGCAACGAAGAAGCCAATGCTCCATAACCGCCATAAGAAAAGCCAGACTGTGTTTTGCAACTGCATGGGGACAAAGATTGTACTATTTTAAGCAAAAATAGAACTGTTTGGCCATAATGACCATCATTATGTTTGGAGGAAAAAGGGGGAGGCTTGCAAGCCGAAGAACACCATCCCAACTGTGAAGCACGGGGGTGGCAGCATCATGTTTTGGGGGTGCTTTGCTGCAAGAGGGATTGGTGCATTTCACAAAACAGATGGCATCACGAGGTAGGAAAATGATGTGCATATGTTGAAGCAACATCTCAAGACATCAGTCAGGAAGTTAAAGCTTGGTCCCAAATGGGTCTTCCAAATGGACAATGACCCCAAGCATATTTCCAAAGTTGTGGCCAAATGGCTTAAGGACAACAAAGTCAAGGTATTGGAGTGACCTTCACAAAGCCAAGCCCACAATCCTATAGAAAATCTGTGGGCAGAACTGAAAAAGCGTGTGCGAGCAAGAAGGCCTACAAATCTGACTCTGTCAGGAGGAATGGGCCAAAATTCCCCCAACTTATTGTGGGAAGCTTGTGGAAGGTTACCCAAACGTTTGACCCAAGTTGAACAATTTAAAGGCAATACACTCAATTAGTATTTGGTAGCACTTCTGACCCACTGGGAATGTGATGAAAGAAATAAAAGCTGAAATAAATCATTCTCTACATTATTATCCTGGCATTTTACATTCCTAAAATAAACTGGTGATCCTAACTGACCTAAGACAGGGAATTTTGAAAAACTGAGTTTAAATGTATTTGGCTAAGGTGTACGTAAACTTCCGACTTCAACTGTATATAACATTCTGTTGGTTGCAAGAATTCTGTATAATAATTTAAATTGTAAAATTTTATGTTTTGCGTACCAGTTCATAAACCATGTGCCATGGAATCGATACGTCTAAAATATCTTCCCAACTTTTTTTGCAATCTATATTGAACGGCTGTCAAGTTTTTGGTCTTTTAATGAAACTGGTATACTTTTTTATTCATCACAAATTTCTTTAACCAATGATGGTCATTAATGCAGGGCCGACAGACAAGTTCCTTACTTTTTACCCCTTCCACTTTTCTCTTCCATTTTTGCAGTAAGGCTGCAATTAGTTGGTTGTAATTTTGGGTAGAACAGACATTTCCTTAAGTTTTAATTAGCTGCATGTATGACAAAACTCCACTAGTCGTATTTATGAAGACAATACCTTTTATAAACATTTAAATAAAAAATGTATATAATTTTATCAATTAGTATATTTGAGTTTAACCACACTATTTGTTGTATTATTTGTTGTCTTTTCTGGTGGATGAAATTGAAATTGCAACCAACCTTCTATGGCATGTTTTAAAAATAGCAATATTTGGGAGATTATTTCCTTTTCAAATAATTGAAAGTGAGAGGATGTAATCTGAATAAAGGGGAAAAGGCCTTTCTTGAACATAGGGTGAGACATTCTTACAAATTTGTTAGAGAACCAGTTTGGATTTAAGTATAACTTCTGTATGACTGAAGCCACGGTATTTATTGTAACACAGGGAGATACGGAGTGCAGATCCGGGGAAGCTTGGATGAGTTGTAGGAAACCAGATGTTGAGGCTGAGGCTGGAGTGTACTGGGTTAGGACAGGGTAAACAGGTCCAGAGGGGAATCCAAGGGAGTGGTGGTGTGGTGAGTCCAGAACAGGGTAGCAGGGTGGTGAGATGTGGAACAGGAGCCAGAGTCAGGGCGCCAAAATGAGCAGGGATTACGATCTGGCAGAGTGGAAGTGGCAGAACTGAGTATTTGTAGAGATCTTGATAATGGAACGAGTTGCAGCTGGTAGGGATCTGCTCTGACTCCAGCACACCTGTCTCCAACCACACACAAACAGAAAGGGAGAGAGAGAGAGAGAGAGAGAGAGAGAGAGAGAGAGAGAGAGAGAGAGAGAGAGTGTGTGTGTGTACTGGAGGAATGGCTGCAGGTCAAGCAGACACCAGATGACCACTAGGGTGTGTGGCAGGAGCATATGTGACAGAAGCCTTTAGTGAGAGGTCTAATGCTTTAATATTTAATAATTTCTGCCCACCAAATTCGCATTCATTGTATAGATAGTCCCATTTATTTTTGTCTGGCTTGCCTTTCCAAATCAAATTGATGATTTTTTTTCTCATGTAATTTAAAAAACTGTTCACTAGGTGTAGGCAAGACCATAAACAAATAGGTGGGATATGACAAAAGTGTTCATCTGGGCGATTTTTCCACAAATAGAAAGGTATTTACCTTTTCATGGTAGCAAGATCTTTCTATTTTATAAGAGATTCTCCAAAATTGAAATGTTCCAGGCATTTATATATAAAATCAGGTCATACTTTATCAAAAGCCTTTTCTAAAGTCTGCTATGAATATGAATACCAGGCCTGGTTTCCCAGATTTTTCATAGTGTTCTATTGTTTCCAGTACTTGCTTTATATTATCTCCAACATATTGTCCATGTAAAAAAACCTGTCTGATTAGAATGAATAATGTCCGACAACACCTTTTTAATTCTATGCCCTATATATTTTTGCTATCAGTGTTGCATCACAACTCTGAAGTGTAAGGGGCCTCCAATTTTTTTTAAATGGACTGGATCTTTATATTTCCCACTTGTATCCTGTTTCAGTAATAATGGAATCCGACCTTGCTGCGTGTCTAATGACCTACCATTTACATAGGAGTAGTTAAAACATGCTTATAACGGTCCTCTGAGTATATCAAGAAAGGTTTGATACACCTCAACTGGTATGCCATCCAGCCCTGGAGTTTTCCCGAACTTAAAGGCTTTAACTGTATCAAGAAGTTCCTCCTCTGTAATTAGTCTAATTAGTCTGTGTGGCTGTTCATTTTACATTATTAATAGAAGAAAAAAAACATGCAATTAGCTTCGGTTAGAGGAGATGGAGGAGACTGAACTGAAAACCAATGCTTAAAGTACTTTGCTTTATATTTCAAAATATCATTGGCCCTGTGGAAGTCAGTAGTCACTCAGTAAATCGGCTCAGCCCGCTGAACAAGAGGAGAGCCTCCCATCCTCCACTCCGCCATTCTCCCAAGGCCTCTAATGTCAGCTTGAGTTCCTCACCTTCTTCCTCACGTCAGCTGTGTTCTGCCCATTCCTTCAGGGCACTGGATCCTGCCCACGCTTCATACGGTATAAGTGATGATCGGAGAAATGAATCCTTCCGCTACGTCTCATTCCTTCTCTCCTTACACAGATCTCAAGGAGAGCAGAACAAACCTACGTGAAGCATTCAGTGCAAGCCCAGGTCCAACATTACAGGTGACTAAAGAAAGACTCCCCCGAAAAGAATGATTTGTTATTCTTATAGCAATAACCGTCTATAGAGGTCCATGTATGGTTCAACATATCAATACATGAAACCATCGACTATTGGCCTAATTTATTTGTCTGTCCATAAAATGTATTTAATGGGAGTCTGTCAGAAATAGTTTATCAACACATAGTTACACATCTTCATTTCCAATCTACATCTATTTGGTTACTGATATAACATGACTTTGCTGAGTGAATTAGACTCGACGCTTAACGTGACAGTCTCAGTAGAGCCACAGCATGTGTTTCTCTGACTAAGAATTGCTTTAGTCCAAAGCATTCATTTCTAATGTTCTCTAGTGACAAGAGCTGAACGCACACTGTAAAGGGATTGACATGTCATTTACAGGCAGCTTGGTGGCAAGTCAAATTCTGTATTTCATATTACAGTACATCTTCTGTAATATAAATACGGTACCAAATAAAGTACTGTGTACACACAGTACAGAGTACACACTCTGCATAACTGTAAAATTCAAATCAAATCAAATGTATTTATATAGCCCTTCGTACATCAGCTGATATCTCAAAGTGCTGTACAGAAACCCAGCCTAAAACCCCAAACAGCAAGCAATGCAGGTGTAGAAGCAAATTGACTTTATAATATTTCACAGTATTTTACTGTAATTTCAAGGGATTGGTGCAAGCAGGATGGCTACTAGGTATAGTGCATTTTAATGCATATTTGGTGTTTTATGTCACTTGCAATTCTAGAGGCCTTAAAAAATGCTTCCAAACTGCTCAGTTAGCTCAGTTACCGTAGCTTTCTTGGGAACAGGAACAATGGTGGCCCTCTTGAAGCATGTGGGAACAACAGACTGGGATAGGGATTGATTGAATATGTCCGTAAACACACCAGCCAGCTGGTCTGCGCATGCTCTGAGGGCGCGGCTGGGGATGCCGTCTGGGCCTGCAGCCTTGCGATGGTTGACACGTTTAAATGTTTTCCTCACGTCGGCTGCAGTGAAGGAGAGTCTGCATGTTTTAGTTGCGGCAGTGTCAGTGGCACTGTATTGTCCTCAAAGCGGGCAAAAAAGTTATTTAGTCTGCCTGGGAGCAAGACATCCTGGTCCGTGACGGGGCTGGTTTTCTTTTTGTAATCCGTGATTGACTGTAGAGCCTGCCACATACCTCTTGTGTCTGAGCCGTTGAATTGAGATTCTACTTTGTCTCTATACTGACGCTTAGCTTGTTTGATTGCCTTGCGGAGGGAATAGTTACACTGTTTGTATTCGGTCATGTTTCCAGTCACCTTGCCCTGATTAAAAGCAGTGGTTCGTGCTTTCAGTTTCACGCGAATGCTGCCATCAATCCACGGTTTCTGGTTTGGGAATGTTTTAATCGTTGCTATGGGAACGACATCTTCAACGCACGTTCTAATGAACTCGCTCACCGAATCAGCGTATTCGTCAATGTTGTTGTCTGACGCAATACGAAACATATCCCAGTCCACGTGATGGAAGCAGTCTTGGAGTGTGGAATCAGATTGGTCGGACCAGCGTTGAACAGACCTCAGTGCGGGAGCTTCTTGTTTTAGTTTCTGTCTGTAGGCAGGGATCAACAAAATGGAGTCGTGGTCAGCTTTCCCGAAAGGAGAGCGGGGCAGGGCCTTATATGCGTCGCGGAAGTTAGAATAGCAATGATCCAAGGTTTTTCCAGCCCTGGTTGCGCAATCGATATGCTGATACAATTTAGGGAGTCTTGTTTTCAGATTAGCCTTGTTCAAATCCCCAGCTACAATGAATGCAGCCTCCGGATATATGGATTGGGGGATATATACGGCTGTGATTATAATCGAAGAGAATTCCCTTGGTAGATAATGCGGTCGACATTTGATTGTGAGGAATTCTAAATCAGGTGAACAGAAGGACTTGAGTTCCTGTATGTTGTTGTGGCCACACCACGTCACGTTAACCATGAAACATAAGTCCCCGCCCCTCTTCTTACCAGAAAGATGTTTGTTTCTGTCGGCGCGATGCGTGGAGAAACCAGCTGGCTGCACCGACTCTGATAGCGTCTCTCCAGTGAGCCATGTTTCCGTGAAGCAAAGAACGTTACAGTCTCTGATGTCCCTCTGGAATGCTACCCTTGCTCGGATTTCATCAACCTTGTTGTCAAGAGACTGGACATTGGCGAGAAGAATGCTAGGGAGTGGTGCATGATGTGCCCGCCTCCGGAGTCTGACCAGAAGACCGCTTCGTTTCCCCAATACCTTGCACCCACTAGTGGTCAAAAGGTTTTTGGCCCTCTACAGCTACCGTACTGTATTCTGTGGGGTGGAATTACAATAGCATTTGAAATACAGCAATTTCCCTACAATGCAACAAAATTGGCAGTATGCCGTAGTAAAACATTTAAGTGTTTTTTTTTTACCGTTGATAATAACTTAAACTACAATGTTCTGTTACAGTGCATGTTCATGCTTCACTTAATTTCATTACCATTTTTCAACAGCCCCCCCACATCTTGTTCCCAGGCAGCACTTTAATCTCAGCAAACGCACCATCAATTTCAGGCGGTCCTGGCGGGATGTCTGTTTATCCAAGGACTGAGAGAGCATGATGGACGGGGGTGCCCAGGGGAGGGCAGGATACAGCTTTCCAGAGACAACAAGAGTGTGTCCTCAAACAAATGTGTGTGTGTGTGTGGGGGTATTAGCTTTAGGTGTGTGTTTGTGTGCTTCCCGTACATGTCTACATGTCTATGTCAGATTATAATTTCTATTTCACTCTTTCATTGCTGTAATGTGAAATATGGCTGGGTTCCTAAAAATCTGTCTGTTGAGGCGGGGGGAAATGATCTGGAGCTGGCCATGAGTGATCATCTGCTCTGGACATGAGACAGCTCCAGTGCCCAGCTGCCTACTACCCTGCCCAGCAGCAGCAGACAGTATTATCCCATTTGGACGGTTGATCAATCAGTTTGGTTGCCTTCGTTTAAACACAGCCAGACTTGATGTGCCAATGGGTTGGTTATACATGAGACGGTACGACCAATAACTAGGCCCTCTAACAGTTTCTCCAAATACTGGAGATGTGCAGGGAACCTGTTGATGGACTTGTGGCAAAGACATTCACTGCCCAAGCGTTCAATTCGTTCTAAATATAGAGAAACCTTTATAATAGAGGTCAAATAGCCTGATTCCATGTATGGATATCATATAATGACAGGTCGTATCCCCGATATTATCATTACACATGCCATTCAATAGACAATCTATTAATAATACGTAATACGACCCTTCGTAAGACCCGCTATCTGATTAAAGTCTGAACACCCAACCTTGGATAAATCATACTGTCATTAATGTTTTATTAATTTGAAATTTCAGTCCCAAATAACTTTAGCCTACTTTTAGTCAAGTAAATGGACTTTATTTGCCTCAGGCTGGTACCTGCAGATTGGATGTGAAAACCCAGGGGACGCCAGGCACATTAGCGAATGTCACAGAGAAGCCAAGCTATCCCCATAACTCTCAACATTCCACCTCACCAGCTCTGCACCTTCACAGGAAAAATGTTGAGCAGATTGCATTGTGTACGGGTAAAACGTCTACCTAGTTTGTCTACGTAGTTCATGTTAGTTCATGTTAGAATACCAAGGGCACAACTGTGCTCTCTGTGTCTACAGAGTTTGAACTTTAAAGCCAAGTGTTTGTGGGGCGAAAACACAGACTTCGGAAGCTTTCCAGCGCACACTTCAAATTCAAGATCTCCGATGATAGATCGGTATTTTTTAAAGGATAACATACAATCTTGAGTTGAACAAGTAGAATATAGGTCCTCTCGCCTGTACAAAAAAAAACAGTCAATGATCTGTAGATGTGTATGCCTGTAATGGCATCATGATAGTGATATTATCTTAATGACCCCCAGCTAGAACAATGACCCGTGTTGCTGCAGCTGTCGTCAAAAGGTCATTACAGAAATGTTGTTAAAGGTAGATTATTCCAGAAGCCAAGAGTCATCTGGCCATGCCAACATAATGACCATGAAACCATGAAGACTCCTTTAAGCAAAAGGTTTATCGCCATAAAAAAAAAAGTGCTTTTACAGTAAATGTAGCGATAACTTGATGATTAGACTTCATAGTCCCCAGATGACAACCCTGACCCACATGCACGATTTTATGGTATTAATAAATGTAGCTCTCCTGTCAGGGGCTGTCATCATTCTCAAAACAGCTCAAATGGTACCAGAAACACCAGGAAAACAATGTTGTTTAGGAGTTTACCAGTCCCAGATTAAGCATATAAAAAAAATGCTTAATCTGAAAAAAAACATTTTCACCCCAGTAGTCGTCTTATCTGTTGCATATCGGCCTTATGTATGTTTATAGCACGCTTATCCTTGTACCTCGGCCAGGCTAAGTCTTGTTTTTTTATTATCCTTGGAAACAGAATAAGACAGATCATGCTTGAGTCCCACCCTGCTGTGGAAGTCACTCCCTATAGAGGGATTAACATGTCCATGTGGCTTACATACCTGGGGCAGTCGCTGTCCTCTGGCCTGCATCTGCATCTGCTGCCCTGTTTACAAGGCCACTACAGATCACTGGAGATCTATCTGCATGGCTGATAGATGATACAGGCAATTTATCACTGGACCAGTAGGGTTTACAGTATACTTTATTATTTCCTAAACACAATATCCACACATTTTTCAAATTTGTGTTGTTTTTTTAAAATCAGAAATGACTGCTTAAAGGTACCTTCAAGTGTTTGTAAAATATTACTTTTCTCAGATTTCGTATTCATACATTTCAGATTTTTTTTTCGGACGCTTACATACACTTATGGTTGGAGTCATTAAAACTCATTTTTCAACCACTCCACAAATTTCTTGTTAACAAACTAGAGTTCTGGCAAGTTGGTAAAGACATCTACTTTGTGTATGACACAAGTAATTTTTCCAACAATTGTTTACAGACAGATCATTTCACGAATAATTCACTGTATCTCAATTCCAGTGGGTCAGAAGTTTACATACACTAAGTTGACTGCCTTTAAACAGCTTGGAAAATTCCAGACAATGATGTCATGGCTTTAGAAGTTTCTGATAGGCTAACTGACATCATTTGAGTCAATTGGAGGTGTACCTGTGGAGGTTAGTCAAGGCCTACCTTCAAACTCATTGCCTTTTTGCTTGACATCAAGGGAAAATCTAAAGAAATTAGCCAAGACCTCAGAAAAAAAATTGTAGACCTCCACAAGTCTGGTTCATCCTTGGGAGCAATTTCCAAATGCCTGAAGGTACCATGTTCATCTTCATCCCAGAACAACAGCAAAGGACCTTGTGAAGATGCTGGAGGAAACGGGTACAAAAGTATCTATAGCCACAGTAAAACGAGTCCTATATCGACATAGCCTGAAAGGCCACTCAGCAAGAAAGAAGCCAATGCTCAAAAACAGCCATAAAAAAGCCAGACTACGGTTTGCAACTGCACATGGGGACAAAGGTCATACTTTTTGGAGAAATGTCCTCTGGTCTGATGAAACAAAAATATAATTGTTTGGCCATAATGACCATCGTTATGTTTGGAGGAAAAACAGGGAGGTTTGCAAGCCATCCCAACCGTGAAGCACGGAGGTGGCATCATCATGTTGTAGGAGTTCTTTGCTGCAGGAGGGACTGGTGCACTTCACAAAATAGATGGCATCATGAGGCAGGAAAATTATGTGGATATATTGAAGCAACATCTCAAGACATCAGTCAGGAAGTTAAAGCTTGGTTGCAAATGGGCCTTCCAAGTGGACAATGACCCCAAGCATATTTCCAAAGTTGTGGCAAAATGGCTTAAGGACCTCAATCCTATAGACAATTTGTGGGCAGAACTGAAAAAGCGTGTGCGAGCAAGGAGGAGTACAAACCTGACTCAGTTACACCAGCTCTGTCGGGAGAAATGGGCCAAAATTCACCCAACTTATTGTGGTAAGCTTGTGGAAGGCTACCCAAAACGTTTGACCCAAGTTAAACAATTAAAGGCAATGCTACCAAATACTAATTGGGTGTTTGTAAACTTCTGACCCACTGGGAATGTAATGATTGAAATAAAAGCTGAAATAAATCATTCTCTCTGTTATTATTCTGACATTTCACATTCTTAAAATAAAGTGGTGATCCTAAATGACCTAAGACAGGACATTTTTACAACGATTAAATGTAAGCAATTGTGAAAAACTGAGTTTAAATGTACTTAGCTAAGGTGTATGTAAACTTCTGACTTCAATTGTATCTTTTATTATCGCTGGAATGGAATGTTCTCTCTCTCATCTAGCTCTCGTAAAATGAATGCACTGACTGTAAGTGTTACATCTCCTCCTGCCACGCCCCCTACTTCTCATCCTGTGTCTCCCTAACCTGCCGCCACTCCCCCAGTGCTCTCTCTCTCTCTCCCTCTCTCTCTCTCTCTCTCTCTCTCTGTGGGTGTATGTGATTATGTGAGTGGAGACAGGTGTGCTAGAGACAGAGCAGATCCCCATCAGCTGCAACCTGTTCCATAATCAAGACCTCTACAAATACTCAGCCTTGCCTCTTCCACTCTGCCAGATCGTAGCCTCTGCTCAGCCAGTCTGTGGTTCAAGCTGTTTGTTCCGACATGGAGCTTGTTATCCATTTGTGCCTGTTTTTCACTCAGCTACAGTTCCGTCCGCTCAGACTGAGGTCCCTGTCTCCGGTCCCTCGTCTTGTCAGTCCTGTTTCCCTGCCCTCTACTGCTTCCTTGGATTCGGCTCTGGACCTGATTACCCTGCCCTTATTTTCCTTGCCTCAGCCTCAGTTTCTGGTTTCCTGCTACCCGCCCAAACTTCCCCTGGCCTGCGCCCCATCTCCCCTTGATTTTCAATAAATACCTTAGTTACCTTATCCCTGTCTCCTCGTCTGAGTCTGCACTTGGGTTCACCTGCTCCACCACGCGTAACAGTATGATCTGGCCATAGGTATCAACCCAGCATATCAAACATGTATTTATTTGTGACTTTTGACTGTGTAAAAACTAGCAGACTGAAATGAAACCAAGTCTGCCATTGAAAATCCCCATACCATGATTAGATAGTGAAAAAATGCACTTCTTTCAGAATTTCATTAAACAATAAAAGCTCATTTACCAACATTTCTGAAAATGGATATATAGCATTTTGGAATGGAACTTAATTTTCTCCTCTGCTAGAAAACAGATACCAATTGTGGCTGAAAGGGAAATATTTCCTCCCAACCTGTCACGCCCTGGCCTTAGTATTCTATGTTTTCGTTAGTATTTTGGTGAGGCCAGGGTGTGACATGGAGATTTATGTGGTTTGTTTTGTCTGGGGTTGTTTGTAGTTATGGGATTGTGGTTAGAGTAGTGCTCTAGGTAAGTCTATTGGTTGCCTAGAGTGGTTCTCAATCAGAGGCAGGTGTTTATCGTTGTCTCTGATTGGGAACCATATTTAGGCAGCCATATTCTTTAGGTCTCTTGTGGGTGATTGTTCCTGTCTTTGTGTTCGTGGCACCAGATAGGACTGGTGTGGTTTTTTCACATTTCTTGTTTTGTAGATGGTTGTACTCTCATCTTTATTAAATGTACAAAACTAACCATGCTGCATGTTGATCCGCCTCTCTTTCCCCAGAAAACCATTACAGAATCACCCACCAACCAAGGACCAAGCGGCGTGGTAAACAGAGGCAGCAGCAGCAGGAGAAGCGACAGGTGCAGCAGGAGCAACAGCAGCAGCAAAGGCAGCAGCAGGAGAAGCAGCAGCAGTGGGAGATGCTGCACTATTTGGAGAAATGGACTTGGGAGGAGATCCCTGACGGGAAAGGACCCTGGGCAGAGCCAGGGGACTATTGCCGCCCCAAAGCCGAGCTGGAGGCAGTGAAAGCAGAGAGGCGGCATTATGAGGAGCTAGCACGGCAGAGCGGCTGGAAGCCCGAGAGGCACCTCAAAAAAAATTATTGGAGGGGGGTGGCACAGGGAGAGTGGCAGGAGCCAGACCTGAGCCAACTCCCCCTGTTTACCATAAGGAGCCATGGATGTTATCGGCGAAGCTGAGTCTGAGAGGGTCGAGGAGTTATTGGACAGAATGGAGGAGAGTGAACGGATGGGAGATGAGGAGACACTCGAGGAGGTGTTAATAGAATTGGGGGAGTGTGAAGAGCGAGAGCAGTTGATTTGGCGTAGTATGCAAGGCATTCGCCCTGAGGTGTGTGTCCCCAGCCCGGTACCACCAGTGGCGGCACCCCGCACCAGGCTGTCTCTCCGTCCCATCAACACAGGTGCTCCCGCCTGTCCGACGCTACCAGAGTTTCAGCCCCTCAGTCCAGAGGCGCCAGAGCCCCTCAGTCCAGAGGCGCCAGAGCCCCTCAGTCCAGAGGCGCCAGAGCCCCTCAGTCCAGAGGCGCCAGAGCCCCTCAGTCCAGAGGCGCCAGAGCCCCTCAGTCCAGAGGCGCCAGAGCCCCTCAGTCCAGCGCCGCCAGTCTGCCCAGCGCCGCCAGTCTGCCCAGCGCCGCCAGCGCCGCCAGGATCTGCCGGATCCGCCAGCCAGGATCTGCCGGATCCGCCAGCCAGCCAGGATCTGCCGGATCCGCCAGCCAGCCAGGATCTGCCGGATCCGCCAGCCAGCCAGGATCTGCCGGATCCGCCAGCCAGCCAGGATCTGCCGGATCCATCAACCTGCCTGAGCTTCATCAGTCGTGAGGCACCCCTCAGTCCAGGTGGCCCTTTGTTGGGGTTATTAGGCCTGGGTCGGCGGCGAGGGTCGCCAATCAAGTGACGCGAAGGAGGTGGACAGAGACTGTTGGAATGGGGTCCAGCGCCAGAGCCGCCACCATGGACCCTCCCCTATGGATTTAGGTGGCGGCCGGGGGTCCGCTCCTTTGGGGGGGGGTACTGTCACGCCCTGGCCTTAGTATTCTGTGTTTTCTTTAGTATTTTGGTGAGGCCAGGGTGTGACATGGGGATTTATGTGGTTTGTTTTGTCTGGGGTTGTTTGTAGGTATGGGATTGTGGTTAGAGTAGTACTCTAGGTAAGTCTATGGTTGCCTAGAGTGGTTCTCAGAGGCAGGTGTTTATCATTGTCTCTGATTGGGAACCATATTTAGGCAGCCATATTCTTTAGGTCTCTTGTGGGTAATTGTTCCTGTGTTTGTGGCACCAGATAGGACTGTTTTGTTTTTTTTCTTGTTTTGTAGATTGTACTCATCTTTATTAAAGATGTACAAAACTAACCACGCTGCATTTTGGTCTGCCTCTCTTTCCCCAGAAGACCATTACAAAACCTGTGTGAAACTATACAGTGTCATTAAAACCAGAAAGTTGTTGATGCGTATCGATGTTGACGCAATTGCTCTGTACATTGAATGCAATTGATTAGGTGTCATTTGCCGTGATTCTTATCTTTTCACAAAAGCTTCACTTTTTTTGTGGATTAAAAATTAATACAAGCCTGGTTGAACTGATGTCATTCCAACCGAGTTCATGTTCCCTTGATTTAATAGATTTAGATTTGTATTCTTTTCCCTGTAGGACAGATCTTAAAGATAATTGAAACTTGATTATATTGATGTTGTCTCAGGGGTGGGACAGACTGGAACATACTGTTATGCTTGCCCAGGGGCGATGTTTTCTCAATCTCTCAGTCACTCATGAATGCAATTAATCAGTCGGCTTACCTGCAACACTCACCGAACAAAAATCTTTACCTTTGTAGTGATAAAGTGTGGAACTTGTCCAGAGGAAAAAAGTTACAAATTGTCACTGACAGTTTCCTAATCCTCAAGGACCGGACCCACAAGCAGGTTGACGTTTATTGTCATGAATCTTTCCTGGAGGTAGACCTGCACTAGATGGGCAAGCTGCATGACCAAAATTGGCTATGTTGTAAAAATTTATGAAAACAAAAATGTGCTTTTTGTTTATTTTCTTTATTTGCAGAACTGCCTCCAAGTCAAGATTCATGACAATAAATGCCAATCTGTGACACACAGGTGCTACAGTCAGCCAAAAACCATTCGTGGCTGACAATACCATCGGCCAATGGAGATTTTTTTAATGTCCTTGATTCCTTAGGGTCGCTGTTACCATTTCTCGCATTAGAGGTTAATAAAAAAAAAAGTTTTACATACACTACCAGTCAAAAGTTTTAGAACACCTACTCATTCAAGAGTTTTTATTTTTTAAACTATTTTCTACATTGTAGAATAATAGTGCAAACATCAAAACTATGAAAGAACACATTGAATCATGTAGTAACCAAAAAAGTGATAAACAAATCAACATATATTTTATATTTGCGATTCTTCAAAGTATCCACCCTTTCCCTTGATATATGCTGAGCACTTGTTGGATGCTTTTCCTTTACTCTCCGGGTCCAATTCATCCCAAACCATCTCAATTTGGTTGAGGTCGGGGGATTGTGGAGGCCAGGTCATCTGATGCTAACACTCCTTTTTGGTAAAATAGCCCTTACGCAGCCTGGAGGTGTGTTGGGTCATTGTCCTGTTGAAAAACAAATGATAGTCCCACTAATCCCAAACCAGATGGGATGGCGTATCGCTGCAGAATGCTGTGGTAGCCATGGTGGTTATTTGTGCCTTGAATTCTAAATACATCACAGTGTCACCAGCAAAGCACCCCCACCCACACCATAACACCTCTTCCTCCATGTTTTACAGTGGAAAATACACATGCAGAGATAATCCGTTCACCCACACCTCGTCTCACAAAGACACAGTGGTTGGAACCAATAATCTCCAATTTGGACTCCAGACCAAAGGACAAATTTTCACCGGTCTAATGTCCATTGCTCGTGTTTCTTGGCCCAAGCAAGTCTCTTCTCCTTATTGGTGTCCTTTAGTAGTGGTTTCTTTGCAGCAAATACGACCTTGAAGGCCTGATTCACACAGTTCCCTCTGAACAGTTGATGTTGAGATGTGTCTGTTACTTGAACTCTGAAGCATTTATTTGGGCTGCAATTTCTGAGGCTGGTAACTCTTATGAACTTATCCTCTGCAGCAGAGGTAACTCTGGGTCTTCCTTTCCTGTGGTGGTCCTCATGAGAGAGAATTTCATCATAGAGCTTGATGGTTTTTGCGACTGCACTTGAAGAAACTTTCAAAGTTCTTGGAATTTTCCATATTGACTGACCTTCATGTCTTAAAGTAATCATGGACTGTCGTTTCTCTTTTCTTATTTGAGCTGTTCTTGCCATAATATGGACTTGGTCTTTTACCAAATAGGGCTATCTTCTGTATACCACCCCTACCTTGTCACAACACAACTGATTGGCTCAAACGCATTAAGAAGGAAAGAAATTCCACAAATTAACATTTAATAAGGCACACCTGTTAATTGAAATGCATTCCAGGTGACTTCCTCATGAAGCTTGTGGAAAGAATGCCAAGAGTGTGCAAAGCTGTCATCAAGGCAAAGGGTGGCTATTTGAATCTCAAATATAAATTATATTTTGATTTGTTTCACGTTTTTGGTTACTATATGATTGCATGTGTTATTTCATAGTTTTGATATCTTCACTATTATTCTACCATGTAGAAAATAGTAAAAAATAAAGAAAAACCCTTGAATGAGTAGGTGTTCTCAAACTTTTGACTGGTAGTGTACACTGTACGTCATGAAAGGAAACTCCCCATTGGTGTCTGAATGTCATTAATAAAAGTCCCACAGTCAGTCAGTCTATGTCAGTAATTGCCATTGAGTCCCATTGTCGTAACCAATCTAATTCCATGAAACAGAAGGTTCCTCTGTTGGTGACTATGGGAAAAGGAACAAGCAATCGACCCACCAGAGTGACAATGCTCCCCATTTCCACTTTAGACCTTGTTCGTCCCAGCAGGGGAGATGCACTGTCATGCCACGACAATGTTTTGCAGAGACACCATGGGTATGTCCCAAATTGTACCCTATTCCCTACATAGTGCACTTCTTTTGTGCACTACCCTATGGGCCCTGGTCAGAATCAGTGCACTAAATAGGGAATATGGTGCCATTTGGGACGCAGGTAATGAGAGAAGACTGTGATACTGCGACATGCTGATAGCCCATTAACAACCTATTAACACAGGGAATATTGTCATTGCATCATTTGATCCCACATCATGTCATATTCACAGGTAGCCTCTACAGAGATGGGTTTTCCAGAGTGTTTCAGCGTTGAAATGTCACATCCAATGTCCAAACTTCAACAGGGGGTAATAAACAGAACAGATGGGTTGATGGGAATTTAAGTGGCATACAATTTACCCCACAGAGTCCCCATCACAGCTTTCATAGATCAACTCCCAGAATGAATTGCAGTGGAACTCAATACATTGTCCGGCTAGGCGTATTGTTGGATTAGGAACAGTAGTGCTCAACACAAACACACAATGCACCAGCAGTTCGTATATCGTAAACAAACCAAAAATATCTCTGCAAAGTCATTTGTTATGCTTTGTCATCTTTGAACAGAACAGGGATTGAAGGCGTACAGTGATCCTTTCCAGCGCAAAAACACCCGTACAGTTACTAATCCCTTTGTTTAGAGTAGCATAATAAGTAGCATAAGAGTAGCATAATGAGTAGCATAATGAGTAGGATAATGAGTAGCATAAGAGTAGCATAATGAGTAGCATAAGAGTAGCAATAATGTAATCTAGACTGCAAATAATTATGGAAAGATTCAAAGGAGGTCCCATCTCTACTTTCCAGCTAATGTCTAAGTGGATGGATACGAGATCCATCTCTATGTAATGAGGTGTGTATGGAGATCGAGCCAATATATATATATGACCCGAATTACAGTTGGAATGTCCCACGTGAATAAGGTCTATTACAGTCCACTCAAGTAATGAAACAGCTGGAGCTATTTCTGGACCATCTGTCGGTGTCTCAGCAAGCCATTTCCACAACGCGTCTACTATACAAAATTCAAGCCCACCTGTCACCTGCAGCTCCTTGGAAAGTGTTAAAGGGTCTGATGGGACTGATGAGAATAACGTCTTTTAATTGGCGTTTCTATTGAACAATATGTTCCAAATTGTCATTGTCATTTAGACAGCGTGGCCAAGCAGACGTTTCTTTGGTGTGACCACCACAGGCATATCTGAACAACGTAGGCGCACACATACGGTTACATTCCTGGTTCAAAGGTTCTTTTCCTCTTGAATAAAGGAACACGAGAGTGTGCACAGGAGATCTTCTCGAATTGGCAGTGTATTAAGCCCTTGACAGAGGAGACGACGTGACCACATCCGTAGATCTCTCCATCTGGGCCCACTCAAAGGGTAGCAGGGATATACCACAGGCCATTATCCAATGAGGCCCTGCCAATTAAGATGGTTGCGACCGATGAGAAGGATGCATTTTGGGAACACGCGCTCACTCAACAAGTGCATGCCCCTTTTTAACAGATGCACCGTGTGCACAGTAACATTCTGCTGTCTCTTCTCATACTCAAAATGACCAGGGATCCACCAAGTAAGTGCGTCAGAGATTTATAGTACAATTAAACTTGCCATTAATGTCTGTCTCTACTGATGAGTAAAAACAAGCTATTTGCCAACTCACAATGTTCCCTCAGAGTTTCGGAGCACTGCCTATCCACTTCATTTCCTGGTCTCACACTGGGGCTGAGGCAGCTCTCTATAGCATTACATTATGTTCTACCACCAGACGCAGCAGCCTGTGTTGAATGGTGCTTAAATGAGGCTTTTATGTCCCGCTTGCATAAATACTTTGTACATTTTATATCCACAACAAGTATACTGTACCCAGCGCTGTCATGTCCATAGGAAAAAGCAGTTTCAGACTAGCACGTTAGAGTAGCTAGCTCGTCTAACTCTCTTAGCTGGCAATGTTGGTAGACTTTAGAAAAGCAAGCAATAACTAAATGCACTGACTAAGACTCACATTCCTTTCAATCTTCTACTCCGCTTTTAGCGGAGATGCACACTTTGTTGCTTTGAAAAAAGAACCAACATTTAGAGGGACACACAGTTCAAGAGGTATGCATACATTTTTTATTTTATTACATAGAATCAAGCGTAATGATTATGGCTCTAGATAGCAGGAAATTGCTGTTTCAAGTGTTTGAAAAATGTGAAATTCTCTAACTTACGGACGGGGGCCTAAACCCCCCCCCTCCTCCCTTCCCCCCAGCCATCCTCACTTATTTTGTGCCTCCTGCCCTCCTCAGATTTTTGGGGTGCATGACGCAGCTGACAGTACCATTGATTCTGAGTGATAGAAGAATCCATTGTCCGTGGCTACATGTCTGTGTATTTGTGGATCATGTATCTACAGCAATTTTGCTTCTACTACAGTAAACCGATCAATGTGGTCCATGTTTAACCCATCGCATCCCAAATCTATTGCCCCCTTTCGTGTCTCCACTCTAAAAGGTTTCCACTGTTTTGATTTACTCTTTTTTTCAGAGAGAAAAATCTCATCTTGTGTCAGCCCGTGTGTATATACTTTCGGAGAGCATGGTCTCCCAGGAGAGCATTGCCATTGGCTCAGTAGACCACTCAGTTTTAGTGCTTTCACTGTCTCTTCATTCCCAATAGGGTTGAAACCCAGAATTGGCAACAGACATCAAGCGGCAGGTAGTTACAATAGTATAGAGATGTTTACTGAGGGTGCATCAGGGAGATTGATACATTCTCTGTTTCACCGATTCAATATCTTTTATGTACATCCAGTAGATGCCAATGCTTTTGTCACGGAGCAACACTGCCACTCAGGGGTACACATCACAACTTTTCTACAGGAGACAGACATGTGAATGGTATGAAGTAAAAAGGACATGGTGTAACTGGTGAAAAGTATGTCCTTGTGTTCATTTGATCATCTTTATTGATTACCTATGTTATATGTTTAATAGCATCTCACAAAGCACAGTTTAATTTGAAAACAGAATTCAATTCAAGGTATTGCCTGGAAATCAACATTTGTGGGGGGGGGGGGGGGGGTCAAAATCAAACTGGAGAATACTTGTTTTACTTGCCAGACCATGTCCAATGAATGGGGTAGCTGATTACACATGCATTGTTAGTGATAACAATTGAACCAATTTAGAGCCGCAGAAATGCATGAATATATTACATTGGCTCTTAGCTTTACAGTATACAAGAAAAGTGCTCTAGGCTTTGTTGGCAAAAACTATTCTATGACGTTTCAGGACTAAACCAATTTGGCTTTGTCAACTCTGACAAATCACAGGCAATGAAACAAAGTGCGTTAACCCTTTGTAGGCAAACAGAGTATAAGAAACCCATTGAATCTAAATGGGACCAAATGGAAAATTACAAAGTTTGCATTGACATTTCAGTGTTTTATCAAACTAAAGTTCCTACTTTATAACTTACTGGCTTTCTCTCTCTCTCTCTCTTGTTTAACTGGTGCCTAGCTACTCGTCTTCATGGTGCTCGCCGAAATCATGGCAACAGACAGTTACCATGGTGATAAATGTCATGAACTCTTGGAAGTCCAATTCCGAGTCTCCGTCCGTGTCCAGGCTCTCCATCAAACTGTCCATAGTGGCCTGGTCCTTTACTTGCTGAGGGCAAAAACAGATACACAGAGATAGACAAGGTCATATTTGATGACTAAAGGTGCATTGTGCAATATTTACAGCCGGTTTTATGGTCATTTCACCCATTGATTCTAGAATAATAACGTATGAATACCTCCCGAGCTCAGTGCAACAACGTCTGTAGAATCATACGCGATGCATTGATGAACGTGCATCACGCTTTAACCGCAGCCTCGATCCAAGCTGCATGTCCAGTGTAAACAATGGCGTGTGAAATACTGTAGTGAAATATGGTAAGGATATACCTACCCCTGTAAGGGCTGGCAGCTCCTCATTGATCATGTCTTTCAGTTCACTTTTCTTCAGTTTGTGCTTGTCTCCTTCTTTCTCTGTGTACCTGTGGAACACCTCCATGATGGTGGCCAGTGAACTCTCCAGGTCAGTCATTGTGGTTTGTAATGTGATCTATAAAGTATAGCAAAAAAACAACAACATTTGTATCTCTCGGGCCTACTATTGGACATAAACAACACGTACAGATGTAGGATCTTAATTCGTTTGAGTTGGCTACAGCGGGGGGGGGGGAGAAATCTTGCAGCAACAGGAAATACGAATGATTATGTGGATAATAATTCATGGAGATTTTTGTAAGGGGGTTGATACATTTCTCATCAAGGAAAATCAAGTCTGAAATCTCAAAGTGGAAATAACACACTTCAGAATAAAATAAAATAAATGTATACCTCAAATACACGACAAGTTTTACACTTCCTGCGTTGGAGGAAGCTGCAACAGGGTGAATAAAACAGTAAGATCCTACACCTGTGAGCAGTCATGTAACTTCAATGCATCAGAGGGTGACATTCTATCTCTCAGACCTCTCTCTCTCTCATACAAGGACAGCACAGTGGTTAGCGGGGAGTAAATCAAGATACTCGTACAATTTAAAATAACATTTTTAAGCCTGTCATTACACTATACGAAGCCCCAAATCAAACGAATGCCCCCCAGTTAAAGATCAACTCAATGAGAAACAGCAGAAAATCTTGACTTACCAGCGTGTCTCGGACTGAGACAAAGGTTATTTGCAGATGAGAGTGAGTAGTGGCTGTGGAGGAACAAAGACTATAGGCTTTTATAGTTGGTGTGGGGAGGGCCTAGTGCCTCTGGTCAACCACCCTGCCAGTCCAGCACACTGACCAATAGGCTTTTTCACCCTCTCACTCCACTATATTCTCACACAGAATTCACCATTGATGGCTATGCCAGTCTTTTACCATGTTAAAATGGTCCATTTACAGTATTGTTTGAATACCATTGTTTTGAATGACAGTATGGCTTTGAGCTGAATTTGTGGATTTGAGCTTCCAGGTTTACAACTGATGTGTAAGAAAGATTGCGTTGTATCACAGTAGGCTATCTAATGTTCATATGATTGTACAGGCAATACAATTTACAGTTACGAACTGTATACCCCGTTTGAAGTATTGCCAAACGAATTAGGCTAAAACAAACAAACAGGCCTTTAACCTCCCCGTATACGTCTCCCTAACCTCCACCCTTAAACCACCTTACCTGTGATTGTAAAGAGGATTTTCCATGCATGGCCATTTGTATTGATCCCTCAGACGTAGGACCTTCTGGTTTCCACAATCCCCACCAGCGTTTTGTCTGAGACAATGGCCTGTTTTCGGAGGAAATGGATGGTTGTGCATGTTAATGAAGACATTTCTTTTCACTTGTGGAGTTGGCCAGACGTGTGCCCTATGCATCCCCGGACTACTAAGTAGGCACAACCATCCATGTCAACCTCATGTTAAAAAAAGTGAAACATGTTGTGTTGTTTCACCAGGATGAATATATGCCTGAACTGTAGGAATGATAAGTGTTACAGTTAACTAGGGCAGAAATAGAGAGGGCTCAGATTTAGTTGATTTACTATTGAGCTAAGTCTTCCAAATGTGAGGTGTCTAAAGTCTAGGTATGCATAAGATACAAAAAGCTTAACCTAGAGTAGCAACATAATCCCTTGTCATTTAATTAAAAAGAGGTTGAAAACAAATGTGATCAAGTTCCAAAATACATTGAATTCCTGTTCTACTGACTTCACCCTCCCACAAACTCCCTCAACTCTCTGGCCAGCATCTGTTTTGCATTCTTCTCAGGAAGCATTTGGGAGAAAGTGCTTTTTCCTGCATGATAAATGTTTCTTTGTCTCTTCCTAAATATATTTCACATACTTCTGACAACAGTTGACCATTGTCCACTGAAAACAGTTGGTCTTGTGTGAAGAAATCACCGTTGCTTGCTTTGAAAGACTGTCTATAGTTATTGTAGTCAGATGACCATATAAACAGATCCAGTCAAATCCACAATCTATCAATTTCATACCTCTTCTCTCTCCAACTCATTCATTAAGCATAAAACAAACTACGTTCTGGAAAATGTTATTGGTAGGAGGTTGAGTTTGAGTTTTTCTAGATGATTTTAGCTGAGCTCGGAGAAAAATCCAACCAATCCTCTGATCATATCATATGCACTCTATCCAAGGCCTGACAGGACTATTGGGCGGGTAGGTGAGAGTTGACAACGTAACTCAGAGCTGAGAATATCTCTCTCTCTCTCTCTCTCTCTCTCTCTCTCTCTCTCTCTCTCTCTGATCAATGATGAGAACAAACAAATCAGTGTAATGGGGAATGCAGCATTATTTCAGTGTATCGCGTATCAAGTGAAAGGGTTCATACAGTTCAAGATGAAGAGAATAGAGTACTGTATTTGTATTTGGTCTGGTGGGTCTGACGAGTCGGGTGGACTTGTGACTTCCCATCTTTAAGAGATGCATATGATGAGCCACGGTGGTGGGGGATGCTGGGATAGTAGTGAAGACACGACAGACAGGGCTCTGTAAAGACCAGCCAAGCAACCAATCACGTGCTCCCATTGACTAGTCATCTCATGGCAGGAGTTGTAGTACCAGGATGTGAGTGTGACTGTCACTCCTTGTCCATATCGGCTAGCGATCCATCAATGTCTTTAATATTGCTATTGATACTGGTGTTAACCCAACCCCAAAACTGTTTGATATGGCTTGGAGATGTTGGTAGACAGATTTGTTATACTTGTGGCTTAAAGCAAGAGTCCTTAATTGAAACAATAAGAAAGTGCTCACCCCACCTCTATTTTGGTAAAAAGCTGAGGGATGGGCCTGGAGAAATGTAATCACTCTGAAATTCATAGACAGAGCTATGGATGCAAGGACTGACCATCCAAGATATCATGGATGTTTTGAGGTTATACAGTGTTTGTTTACGTTTAAATTGTTTACAAACGTTGGAGTAAAAAACAAGCATGTATTTTGGGTTCTGATGGGGTCCGACAGTTTTATATGTTATATTCTTCAAGAATCAATGGGTATATATCATGAATTTATAAGTCCAAAATGGATGTAGCAAATAAGGATCCTAGATAAGAATTCTAGTTCAGTACTTTTTTTTATTTTTACATTTGAGTTTACATCTTACAATTTAAATATCCCCCCTTACAATGTTTAAGAAACAATTTCTCGCTGTATCTCTCCAAAAGAGAATGTCAGCTTTTGTAGTGTGAGATAATGCGGTCTCCCTGTGTTTTGCTGTAACCATGGCTACAGGTCAGAGCCTCTCGCTGAGTTGAAAAGGTTTGCCAAGTGGCTGACTCATCCCTGGCAGAGTGCAGGGAGCTCTAGTGGTCTGGACACTGACTAGGGGAGTAACCAGGGGTAGAACTAAGAAAACAACACTGCGGTTTGGTCATCTGAGGACATACAGTATGTTCTCATCTCTCTCCTTCTCTCTCCTTCTCTCCCCTTCTCTACCATTCTTATTCTCTCCCCTGATCTCCCTTTTCTCTCTTCTCTCCTTCTCTTCCATTCTCTCCCCTTCTCCAATTGGTAGATTTCTACTTCAACTGGGATATATATATATTGCTTGTAAGTCATGCATTAGAGTGGGGCTTTAGGTTAACCACTTATTCCACTGATCCTCTTAGCTTGCCATTTAAAAGATCTCCAGAAATGCAATGTTTGGACTCGTTGCCACAAGGTGGCACCCATGCTGTACATAGAGGACAAGTTTCAAGTCTCAAGACACATAGAACAACGTTAGCAGTTTCACCATGTACAACCCATCAGATTTAAAAAGACTCTATCAGATTATTTATTTTTTAAACGCACTGGTTATGATATGGGTGAGGAGAGAAAGTCACATCCTGTCACATCACACTGCTTTTATGAGAAGGAAATGGAACGTTTCGTTCAACACACAAAGACACTTCCTTTTCCTCTGGATTCAATCTGTGTTCAGGGACACCACTCCTCATCAACTTCCACTAATTACATTGCATCTATTAACCAATTTGATGTACTCGACAGGTTATCACCAAGTCCCGTCGCCAGCGTTTGCACAGATAAGTAGAGCATTTCACTGGAATTGAGTGGCGAAAAGGTTGAGGAAGGTTATGGACGAATCCATTCTGCAAAGTAATGAACTCTATATGGTGAGGTGGTTTGTTAGCAGCGACTCCCAGAACATTTCCCTCTGAAGAAAATGGATATCTGGAATTGGTCCATTCATTATATGATAGGAGTTAGATGAGAGTTCGATTTTTATAAGAATAACAATGTTACGGTATTCACCACTAGAGGGAAGTAACTAAACACTTTATTTGGGAAAGAAGTTGTGACTTCAGCTCTTGAATGCTTGGCATACCCACATACAGAACACCCATTGGCTGGTAGTAGGCTCTTTACAACCCATCTCAGTAGGCTTGTGAAAGACAATCAGATCAAGACGTATGCCATAGAGCGCGTTCCTCTGCACATGTGTTGCTGATGCATGCCAGATCTTACAACGCCTGGATAGGCATTTTACCTATCAAGTCGCTTTCCCCTGCTCAGATGTTGCATGCATCCATTCAATGGTCACATGCCACATAATTGACTGTGTAGTCGGGCACCAGATTGCTATAAAATATGATGTGATTAGCTGATACGTAAAATAGCTTATCCAGGCGTTGTAAGATCTGGCATGCGTCAGCAACGCCTGGGCAGAGAAACACACCCACCATCTTCTCGATGTCACAAGATGGCCACGTGATGAGATAAGTGTGGGCCAACTTGGAGTCTTCACACTTGATATATAATAATAATATGCCATTTAGCAGACTCTTTTATCCAATGAGATTCACTGTCACGCGCGCATACATTTTAAGATATGGGTAGCCCCAGCAGGAATCGAACCCCTTAACTTCACGAGCACCATGCTCTACCGACTAAGCCACACAGGACCACTTGCACTGCTACTGACCCATTGATTGGTAGTCATCATCACTGTGTATATATTAGACAAATACTGTGCCAATACTGACACTATCCACCTTGGCAGTTGTCTGAAGATTGGCTGATGACAGCCACACTCTGGATTAACTACTAACTGGCAATTGGCCTTCTTCCTGAGTGCCTCTCAGTTCATCACAGAGTAATCACGAGAGAGCCTATATCCGCCAATGCTAATCCTGTGTGTGTGTTCCGATGCAACTCTCACTGAAAGTAGGACAGGGGTCAGGGGATACAATCCCCACCCACAATCTACTTAATCTTCATCCCCCCCACAAAGAAAACACCCAGATGGACAGACATCCTTGTTGGCCAACATTCTAAGTATATTTCCTGTGTACTACAGCTCTATTTGCTGTGTACTTTAGACTGATTGTACACTACCTGTACGGACCAATTTTTCAATGCCAGAAACACATACTGTAATATTAACTAGTCTTTAACTATAAATATTTCCATATAACAATGAAAGCAACAATAGGCCAGTTTAGAGGGGGTTTATTCGTTGATTGGAGAACTTGCAGATTGAAGCTCATCTCAGTTGTAATTCAGACTTGGCAACAGTAGTGCTCCTCTGTTTGTAAACACTTGCAAATGAAGTGACTCAGTCAGGAGACTTCTAGAAGTGACCAGGGACAGGAATAGGAACATATACACCCCTAGATAGATTATGGGTCAGTGTACTAGCAGGGCTGGGCAGGGCTGGGGATGAGTTGTGTGTGTGTGTGTGTGTGTGTGTGTGTGTGTGTGTGTGTGTGTGTGTGTGTGTGTGTGTGTGTGTGTGTGTGTGTGTGTGTGTGTGTGCGTGTGCTAATCCTGTCATTCAGACTCTCTACTAACTCTGGCAACTGCCTCAGTGAGACAGACTGCTAAAGTCCGCCAGGCCTAACACCATATGTGGGTCTCCGGTCTCTGCCGGAAGAGACGCCACCAGAAGAGACAAACAAACAAAACAAACCACTGTGGAAGAAACGGAGGTCACATGACATCAGGCCATGTAGCTCTAGGCTTAGCAAAGGGAATTACCAGAACTACATGGGGCAGCTGAGACTTTGGAACAAGTCTCGACTTGTTCTGAATTCTTTGTATAACACCAGAGTAATAACTACTGTGATACATTTTTGCATTTATGGTCTTACAACCAGAGGTGGAGGCTGATTAGGAGAAGACAAGGTCTCATTATTATACTAAAATGATAGTAGCCTCAGGTAGCAATGGGAACAGCCTTCATGAGTATTGCCTTGTAGGCCTACTCTCTTCCTCAGATCTAGGCACGCAGCTATTTAGAAATGATTTGTAATAGAACTGGGGTTTTCCTTATGGTAATAGGAATGGGATTAAAGAGGTAGGGTGCCTCTGTTTAAGGGTGCTACTGATAAAGCAGAGAACACCTTGATTAGTTGCACTACCAACAGCCTCTTTGAAATCGTAAGACAAAATTTCATGGTAGAATTGCTTGGTTTTGCTACAATTGCCATATTATCGTTTACATTTTTTAAATTTTATTTCACCTTTATTTAACTAGGCAGGTTAGTTAAGAACAAATTCTTATTTACAATGACGCCTGATAAAATGATGCTTAGTCAAAGCATATCTGGAAGGAATGTTAAGCCATTGTGCAGATCTACAGAGCTCATTTGCTGCGAATACTGCTTTCCCTCCTGAACCATATGAGGGGATATAATTCACAGTAGTGTATGGGGGTGGTACCCCTACAGTAACTCTGTAGCTTATTATACAATCCAATTCATTACTGGCCTCTCTCTACTACACTCCAATCATGTTGGACACACACACACACACACAAACACACACACATTTTAGAGCTGGGCAATTGGACGGGAGGAAATGGCCATGTAACCTTTTTGAAGGGTGTGGTAGTTTTCACTTGCATCCCTTCGGTCTCTATAATAAGTCTGTAAAGTCCACTGGTTCTGCTAGAGGACAGATTTATCTGGCTTTTTATGGAGCAACTCTCTGCTTTAATGTTAGTTCAATTGTGAAAATCACATTTGCCGTTTCACATGTTCGCAAAATCCACACGTGACGATCACATTTGCAGTTTCACATGCAAGAAAATTCCACATGTAAAAATCTCACTTTCACAAGTGGAATTGCAGGTTCACATTTGAAAAACATTCACATATGAAACTGAAAGTTGACATGTGGGGGTGAAATAGTGTTATTCTTCTCATACTGCATGTGAAAAGCTGATGTTAACATGTTGCCGTAGCAATGTTTTCCACATGTGAAATTGCAAATTCTGTCATTTCATTCTGTAAAAAGGCACCATGAGTGTAATAATTAAAGTGCGTCAAAAATAATGATGTATTATTTATTATTGTAGTCCTCCATGGTAATACTGCATTCAGAAGGTATTCAGACCCCTTGACTTTTTCCACATTTTGTTACGTTACAGCCATATTCTAAATGGATTCAACATGTTTTTCCCTTCATCAATCTACACACAATACCCTGTAATGACAAAGCAAAAACTGTTTTTTTTTATTTTTTTCATATCACATTTATATAAGTATTCAGACCCTTTACTCAGTACTTTGTTGAAGCACCTCTGGCAGTGATTACAGCCTCAAGTCTGGGTAGGACACTACAAGCTTGACACACCTGTATTTCGGATGTTTCTCCCAATCTTCTCTGCAAATCCTCTCAAGCTCGTCAGGTTGGATGGGGAGAGTCGCTGCACAGCTATTTTCAGGTCTCTCCAGAGATGTTCGATCGGGTTCAAGTCCGGACTCTGGCTGGGCCACTCAAGGACATTCAGAGACTTGTCCTGAAGCCACTCCTGTGTTGTCTTGGCTGTTTGCTTAGGGTCGCCCCAGTCTGAGGTCCTGAGTGCTCTGGAGCAGGTTTTCATCAGGGATCTCTCTGCACTCTGCTCCGTTCATCTTTCTCTCGATCACGACTAGTCTCCCAGTACCTACCGCTGAAAAATATCCCCACAGCATGATGCTGCCACCACCAAGCTTCACCGTAGGGATGGTGCCAGGTTTCCTCCAGACGTGACGCTTAATTCAGGCCAAAGAGTTCAATCTTGGTTTCATCAGACCAGAGAATCTTGTTTCTTATGGTCTGAGAGTCCTTTAGGTGCCTTTTGGCAAACTCCAAGCGGACTGTCGTATGCCTTTTACTGAGGAGTGGCTTCCGTCTGGCCACTCTACCATAAAGGCCTGATTGGTGCATTGCTGCAGAGATGATTGTCCTTCTGGAAGGTTCTCCCATCTCCACAGAACAACTCTGGGGCTCTGTCCGAGAGTTTCCCTGACCAAGGCCCTTCTCCCCTGATTGGACAGCTCTAGGAAGGGTCTTGGTGGTTCCAAACTTCTTCCATTTAAGAATGATGGAGGCCACTGTGTTCTTGCAGACCTTCAATGTTGCAGAAATGTTTTGGTACCCTTCCCCAGATCTGTGCCTTGACACAAATCTGTCTCTGAGCTCTACGGACAATTCCTTCGACTTCATGACTTGGTTTTTGCTCTGACATGCTGTCAACTGTGGGACCTTATATAGACAGGTGTGTGTAGCTTTCCAAATCATGTCCAATCAATTGAATTTACCACAGGTGGACTCCAATCATCTTGTAGAATATCTTAATGGTGATTAATAGAAACAGGATACACCTGAGCTCAATTTCGAATCTCATATCAAAGGGTCTGAATACCTATGTAAATAAGGTATTTCTGTATTGCATTTTCAATAAATTTGCCAAAATAATAAAATAAAAAAATCTGTTTTGGCTTTGTCATTATGGGGTATTGTGTGTAGAATGATGAGAAAACCATTTAAAAAAATCAATTTTAGAATAAGGCTGCAACATAACAAAATGTGGAAAAAGTCAAGGGGTCTTAATACTTTCGCAATGCACTGTATATAAATGTTTACATAGCGTTACCACTAGGAAAGTCATTCGGAGCGCCTTTGCTGCAGGCGCGCGCGCGTGCCTGTTCTTTGTCAACGGTCTGTCACAGTTGGAAGATGCCCAGTGAAAAGAAGAGAGAAGCTTGCTCTCTATTTCTCCTTATTTATTTTTTATCCTCTTTTCCCGTTTGTATTCATTTGTACGTTTTCAAATCAAGAGATAGCATGTTGAAATATACTGTGTTCACTTTTCTGGTCATTTTGATGTATAATTTAATTGTTTTGACCGATTGAAAAACGAGCTACTTGAGTGTAGCCAAGAAGATAGCTAGCTCACTTTTATATGAGTGTATGTATATATGTATAAATATGAACCAATGTAATGATATGTATTTTTGTCACGCCCTGATCTGTTTCAACTATCTTTGTGCTTGCCCTCACCCCTTCCAGGTTTTTACCCATCTTCCCCACTTATCCTCTGGGTATTTATACCTTTGTTTTCTGTCTGTCTGTGCCAGTTTGTCTTGTTTGTTCAAGCCTACCAGCGTGTTGTGTCTCAGCGCCTGCCTTTTCCAGTTTCTCTTTTCTCGCCCTTCTGGTTTTGACCCTTGCCTGTACTGACTCCGAGCCCGCCTATCTGACCACTCTGCCTGTCCTGACTCCGAGCCCGCCTGCCTGACCACTCTGCCTGTCCTGACTCCGAGCCCGCCTGCCTGACCACTCTGCTTGTCCCTGACCCTGAACCTGCCTGCCGTCCTGTACCCTTGCTCCTACTCTTGATTATCGACCCCTGCCTGCCTTGACCTGTCGTTTGACTGCCCCTGTTGTTACAATAAACATGGTTACTTCACCCAGTCTGCATTTGAGTCTTACCTTGATCCTTGATAGTTTAGAAGGTTGCTTTTTATGAAATGTGTATTTAATGGTTGCATAATTGCTAACTGCTAGATTTTTTATTTTGTTTTATTTTTTATCTCACCTTTATTTAACCAGGTAGGCTAGTTGAGAACAAGTTCTCATTTACAACTGCGACCTGGCCAGATTGCTTAGTGATAGGCGATAAACTAGCCTTCTGTTTTTTCTTAGCTATTTTTAGCTTCTGTTATTGGTAGCTGTCCATTGGATTTTGTTACATTTAATAAACATGCCTAAAACGATTATTCTTTGTATTTAAAAACGTGTGGATGTGTTTGCCGCTGGAATGAATGAAAACAGATAACTTTTAAAACATGATTTTGAAATAGGGCTGAGTTAATCAGTTAACTTCTTGTAATATTTGTGCACATTTCTTTTTTGCGTGATTAATTTCATGATCTGAAATCATCCAACATACAAATTGACATTGAGGTTTAAAAAAGTGTGCTTTATCAATTGACCTTATCTTGCTAACCATTACTTTGGACAAAATCAAGACATCAATTTTCTTTCTATCCTTTTTATATGAAAACATTTTTAAAAATGACAGTTCAATTTGACAAATTCTGAATTTGCGATTAATCGTGATCAATCACAGCAAATCCTGCAATTAACTCGATAAAATGTAAAATGTTTGACAGACCTTTTTTTGATTGAACAGTCAATAGTCTGAGATGGAGACCAGGGTTCTAATCCCACTGGTTACAAAGGCAGTGAAATGTTAGGAAACCACATGTCTGAGTCATGTGACAAATCCATATGAGACTTCACATGTGTCTGAAAACCACATGTCTCAGTCATGTGACAAATCCCTACGAGACTTCACACGTGTCTGAAAACCACATGTCTGAGTCATGTGACAAATCCCTACGAGACTTCACACGTGTCTGAAAACCACGTCTGAGTCATGTGAGTCATGTTTTTTATATATATGTTTTTTACAAGTGATATTTTTCACGCAATTTGTTCAAATGTCTGTTCATTTATGTGTCCGAAAACATTCTGCTTCACCCCTCCCATACCTCTTCTCTCCCTAACTCATTAAGTAAACATAAAACAAACTACGTCTGGAAAATGTTATTGGTAGGAGGTTGAGTTTGAGTTTTTCTAGATGATTTCAGTTGAGCTCAGAGAAAAATTCACCCAATCCCTAACAATCATCTGATCATATCATATGCACTCTGTCCAGTGACCTGACAGGACTGTTGGGCAGGTAGGTGAAAGAGTTGACAACGTGACTCGGAGCTGAGAATAAATACATTCCTCTCTCTCTCTCTCTCTCTCTCTCTCTCTCTCTCTCTCTCTCTCTCTCTCTCTCTCTCTCTCTGTCTCTCTCTCTCTCTCTTCTCTCTCTCTCTCTCTCTCTCTCTCACACCTGCTGTCTCGACCTCTAAATGCTCGGCTATGAAAAGCCAGCTGACATTTACTCCTGAAAGGGTTGACCTGTTGCACCCTCTATAACCACTGTGATTATTTTTTGACCCTGCTGTTTGTCTATGAATGCTAAAACATCTTGAAGAATGATCTGTCATAAATGGCCATGCACTCTTAAAATCTACACCTGGCACAGCCAAAAGAGACTTGCCAACCCTCAGAGCCTGGTTCCCCTCTAGGTTTCTACCTAGGTTCGTGCTGTTCTAGGGAGTTTTTCCTAGTCACCATGCTTCTACATCTGGATTACTTGCTCTTTGGTGTTTTAGGCTGGGTTTCTGTATATGCACTTTGTAACAACTCCTAATGTAAAAAGGGCTTTAGAAATACATTTGATTGATTGATTGATTGCAGAGTCTAGCTATGGGATAAATTCTGTCCATCTAGATGAATTCAGATCGGAGAGCAAACTGAAAACATTTGCATTGATTATAAAACCTACACCTCTGTATCCTGCCAACTTCATTAATTAGGGAAGATCATTCTTAAAGGGCATCGGCCAGAGCCAAAGCCCCAGACACATAAGATTTAAATATCCTCTGGGGGTGGGTAGGTGCACTGTGCGCACACACACACACACACACACACACACACACACACACACACACACACACACACACACACACAAACACACACACAAAGGAGTATCTGTCCAGCTGACCTCTCACTAAGATAACACATTACTCACCGCTGCCACCAGAGTCAGTGCCGTGGGAGAGCATGCAGCTGCAGCACATGGACAGTGACTAGGTTGGGTGTTCATTCCGTCAGTGGGAATTAGAGGACATCAATCAACCTGCCATTTTGGAATTAAGGCTAAGTTATGTGTTAAGTGCAGATGTATGGGGACAAACTTTACTATCGTTCGGTAACACCGATATGGATCATAAAGATCTGAACACATGAACGTTTTATCCAACACCCAGTTTTATTTTCACCTCATGACGTGCTGAATGAAAGTCTATTTCGCTAGATATACCTTCCTCTTTATCTTCATTCTGTTATTTTCCAGATTGTGACACGATAAATATCATAACTTATACATGTATTGTCTCGAAGGTACCTGCAGGATAGTTGGGGGAAGGGGGAAGAGAGCATAGTCCCAGAATGATTCAATTGTCCGGGTGGGTTGCCATGGAGATAGAGGGTGCCGAACCCTTTGACCTCTGGGTAACCAGAGTGTAACTGAATCTGGGCCTTATGATTTTAGGTAAAGTACCTAATAACAAAGTTAGGTTGCTCCATAGTTGTCACACTGTAATGGTCATGACCTTCTCACCGCCTATTTGCAACGTCGTGACAACGTTGTGTGTTGCCAGCAGGGTTGGCTTGTAGCACTTTCTAGCACTTTCTTTAAAAGAATAATGCAACAAAGGCAGATGGTTATCTGTGGATTAGGGATTAGATTAGTGGGGCATTGCTCAGATACAGACTAGGAAATGTACCCACTGAATTAACTTCCCTTCAACAGATCAGATTATCTTCCGCTCAGTCCTGCCACTGAACATTTTCTCTGATCTGAACACTGCAATATTCCTATGCATGATGAACTTTATTCTGTCGGTAGATTAAAAAGAAGACCTGACTTTTCTCCCAGCAATAAAATATGGATTTTATGGACTGTCTAATGAGTCAGCACAGCTCATCAAATCATAGCAGTCCTCTCTACAGTAAAAGCGGTAGCATTTGGAACGAGAGACATAATTGTGGCTCTAGGCAGGCATTTACTGCAGCTCATTGAAAGTTTGCACTCCATCTGAATTGATTGGTGTGGGTTAAAACCCAAAGTGGTAGCGCTATCTTATTGCATTTAATCTTTTAACCTGTGCTTGTGTGTGTGTGTGTGTGTGTGTGTGTGTGTGCGTGCGTGCGTGCGTGCGTGCGTGCGTGCGTGCGTGCGTGCGTGCGTGCGTGCGTGCGTGTGTGTGTGTATGTGTGTGTGTGTGTGTGTGCGTGCGTGCGTGCGTGCGAGCGTGTGTGCGTGCGAGTGCGTGCTTGCGTGTCCATGCCGGGGGGCAAGTCCACTGAGCCAATTAAATGAGCCGTTGCACATGCCTTATCTTGTCCACTTGAGCAAACAAGCTATGTTTTTTTGTTGTCCTACATGTGATGAATACCATGAAGTGAACCCTAATTGATATGGTGATAAATGCTCATAAATATCATACGATTGACTGTATGACTAATCCATTTTGAAGGCCTAGCTGCCTGCCTGCCTGCCTGCCTGCCTGCCTGCCCTAGCTAATGAAGAGAAGGGATACAGGTTGATTGGCATGATGCAGGAGTCCCAAATGGCACCCTTTAACCTATATGGTAAACTTATTTCGACCAGAGCTCTATGAGCCTTGGTCAAAAGTAGTGTACTACATAGGGAATAGGATGCCATTTTGGATTCATACTGTGATATTCACTCAGCACTCTGTCAAACTGCTCATTTAGTAACGATTTTCTGACTGCTCCGTGTTTATTTGCTGACCCCACTCTATGGTGTGATGTTTGATTTCTCCAATATATTAGTATATTCCAAGATGTCATCTCGTTTGTTATGCTGTTGGTGTGTCGATGACGTGGACGCCGATTAAGGAAGCCCCTCGCACCTCTCTGATTCAGAGGAGTTGGGTTTAAATGCGAAAGACAACATTTTGGTTGAATGCATTCTGTTGTGCAACTGACTAGGTACCCCCTTTCCCTAGCGTGAGGCCCAGACAGCTATTCCATGTCTTTGACTGATCTCACCTGAGACAGAGCGCTGACAGCGGTGTCGTCAATTAAAACTGAATGCCTGTTTGCTGCCCATTATCAGTTCTCCCAGGTATTACTGTGTTGTAATGAATGTCAAATCACCTCCACCTTTGAATGCATAGAGTCTCTGCAGTATGTCAACATGTACAGTAAGAGGGGGATGTATTTGTACAGTAAATGTGCATTAGGTTACATTAATGTGAATGTGTTGTCATCTCCTGAGCTGGACTTATGTCTGAACGGATCTAGCTATTTTACACACAGTTATTTTGACTTTGTGTGTGTGTGTGTGTGTGTGTGTGTGGGGGTGGGGGGGGGGGGGGGGGGTTGTTCTACTGAACTAACATATGGATTTTTTTAAAGATGGTCATACATTAGATAATTTAGCTATTTGATTTAACATTTTGGTACCCCTTTAGGTATCACCAAAAAATAGAAAATAATTATTTGATAAAATATTGAATTTGGTCTTTACTACTATAGCCCATAGAAACATGTTGAATAACACATTCATAAATGGCAAAAGAGACAGTCAAAACATTTATTATAACGAGTTAGGTTTTGATGCGTATGTCGTATATCTAGAAGATATTGTAAAGCTCAGGAAGTATTTCTGTTTTTTTTAAAACATTTTTAACTCCTTATTTTTGTTGGCACAAAACTTCCTCAAAACGTCCATTCATTTGTATGGGTTACCTTCAGAACAGTCCCATGGGGCTTGTAGGTGTCGTAGAGCAAAATGGACCATCGTTTTCGTGAGTGAGTCTCATCTTTCCACAGGGTGGTCATATTATACTGAACAAAAAATATCAACGCAACATGTAAAGTGTTGTTTCCATGTTCCATGCGCTGAAATAAAAGATCTCAGAAATGTTCCATATGCACAAAAAGCTTATTTCTCTCAAATTAGTTAGCATTTCTCATTTGCCAAGATAATCCATCAGCCTGACAGGTGTGGCTTTACAAGAAGCTGATTAAAGAACATGATCATTACACAGGTGCACCTTGTGCTAGGGATTGTCCTGGGGACAATAAAAGGCCACTCTAAAATGTGCCATTTTTTCACACAACACAATCCCACAGATGTCTGCTGAATTGAACGTTCATTTCTCTACCAAAAGTCGCCTCTAACGTTCTTTTAGAGAATTCTGCAGTACTTTCAACCGGCCTCACGTGTATTGAGATGCAAAACACCAGATATCGCCAGCTTAAACTGAAGGATTTTGATGGGGATTTTTGTTATTATGCATTTATGATTCCCCCTCAACGACACGTTCTCATGAAAATGTAGGAGACAGATGAGGGAAGCAGTGTAGTCTATCTGGGCAGTATACACTGTAAATACATGTACTCAACTCATGGCAGTTGTTATATCAAATGTTCTCATGATGCTAGTCTTCTTTTGGTTATCATATCCACATGCTGTATGTTTGATAGCATAACAGCAATAGCACTTGTATAAAAAGGGTAGATTGGTTGAGCAGACCAATACTTCCATGGTGTTGGTCAATTAGAGCTTTTGGGTATCTATTTTATGAGCCATTTGTTCTATCTTGTACCATGGGAACCAGAAGAGCATGGATTGGACTTCAAAGGAGCTTTTCTCTAGGCTCACTCCACAGCCAGTGTCACGGCCGCCAAAAGAAGTGGACCAAAGTGCAGCGTGGTGAGCGTACATTTTATTTTATTTTAAAATGTCGCCAGCAAAACAAAAAACGAAAGAAACAACCGTGAAGCTTGCAGGGCTAAGTGCCACAAACATAGTTAACTACCCACATTGAAAGGAGGGAAAAAGCACCCCCAAAAGGTGCGGACTCCGGCCGCAAAACCTGAACCTATAGGGGAGGGTCTGGGCGGGCATCTATCCGCGGTGGCGACCGTCGCTGGAGACCGTCGCTGGAGGCTCCGGACTGGAGGCCGTCGTTGGAGGCTTCGTGCCATGACTCCTCACTGGAGGCTTCGTGCCATGGATCATCACTGGAGGCTTCGTGCCATGGATCATCACTGGAGGCTTCTTGCCATGGATCATCACTGGAGGCTTCTTGCCATGGATCATCACTGGAGGCTTCGTGCCATGGATCATCACTGGAGGCTTCATGCCATGGATCATCACTGGAGGCTTCTTGCCATGGATCATCACTGGAGGCTTTCTTGCCATGGATCCTCACTGGAGGCCTCGTTCGTGCAGCAGGCACAGGACTCACTGGGCTGGGGAGACACACAGGAGGCCTGGTCGTTGAAGCAGGCACAGGACTCACCGGGCTGGAGAGACACACAGGAGGCCTGGTGCGTGGTGCGGGCATCGGATACACTAGGCCGTGAAGGCGCACTGGAAGTCTCGAGTGCAGAGCTGGCACAACCCTTTCTGGCTGGATGCCCACTTCCACCCGGAAAATGCGGGACGCTGGCACAGAGCACCCAGGCCTGTGAATGCTCACTCGAGACAACGTGCGCATCACTCCATAACACGGTGCCTGACCAGTCACATGCTCCCCACGGTAAGCATAGGGAGTTGGCTCAGGTCTAAACTCAGACTCCGCCAATCTCCACATGTGCCTCCCCCTGCCTCTCGTGCCTGCTCCGTTGCCGTGACTCCTGGTAGCGAAGTCGTTCCTCCCTCGCTACTTCAGCCTGTTTCCATGGCAGGGTCTTGTCCCCTGCCATAACCTCCTCCCATGTCCAAGATGTCCTCCATTCTCTCCTCTCCCGGGCCCAGGATCCCTGCTCCTCCTGGCCACGCTGCTTGAAACCTTGGTGGTGGTTAGTTCTGTCACGGCCGTCAAAGGAAGTGGACCAAAGTGCAGCGTAGTGAGCGTACATTTATATTATTTGAAAATGTCGCCAGCAAAACAACAAACGAAAGAAACAACCGTGAAGCGTACAGGGCTAAGTGCCACAAACATAGTTAACTACCCACACTGAAACGAGGGAAAAAGGGCTACCTAAGTATGATTCCCAATCAGAGACAACGATAGACAGCTGTCCCTGATTGAGACCTATACCCGGCCAAAACATAGAAATAAAGAAACATAGAAAACAAAAAATAGAATGCCCACCCCACATCACACCCTGACCTAACCAAATAGAGAAATAGAACGGCTCTCTAAGGTCAGTGCGTGACAGCCAGCCCAGAGATCTGCCATCCCACTCAGTGTGTGTTACAGTAGACACATATGATAGATTGGTGTTCATCTCGTCCAGGAACAGTAGATTCCCATGAGCAGGAGTTTTTAATTAAATAATACAAGTGCTATTGCTGTTTTGCTTTCAAACCCACAGCATGTGGATATGACCATCAAAAGATGACTAGCTATCTTGGTGGGGGTAAAGAAATACATGTGGGATGCATGCCAGCAAAGCCACTACTCAACAAAACACTAAACAATACATGAATTGCACTATACTGTGCCCACAAACTGTTAAGACCCCAACAGCAGTCCCAACACCTTACCACTGCTACACCTGACTTTCAGCGGAGCCTTGTCTGGCAGCGAAACAGTTCATTCAGCCTCATTTACTGCCTTATGAAAAAACACAAATGATACGACTAACTTGCTTAAACAAATGTGGTTTCTACTGACAATTGAGAAAGTACGGCATAAGGGGACGAGCTGGCTTGGCTACCCCTGGTTCCATCGATGTCGGCCCCGTAACCTGACGTCACCACCAAACGGAACGCCAGCCCTCCCCAATGTTTCATACGATGGCTGCCGCATCCTGTAAGAAACGACGCCGGAGTCGAGAAGCAGGTACGGGGAGTTGACATTTAATTAGGAACAGACAGAGAACAAGACAGGAGCAGCGTCAGCACAAGGACAAATGCCAAATCATGCAGCAGTGGGGAACAGAGATGGGGAGGTAATAAACAGGTGATTGAGTCCAGGTGAGTCCAATAAAACGCTGATGCGCATGACGGGGAAAGGCAGGTGTGTGTACTGATGGTGGAAGGAGTGCACAATGCTGGGGAGCCTGGCGCCTTTGCGCACCAAATCAAATCAGATGTTATTTGTCACATACACATGGTTAGCAGATGTTAATGCGAGTGTAGCGAAATGCTTGTGCTTCTAGTTCCGACAATGCAGTAATAACCAACAAGTAATCTAACTAACAATTCCAAAACTACTGTCTTATACACAGTGTAAGGGGATAAAGAATATGTACATAAAGATATATGAATGAGTGATAGTACAGAGCAGCATAGGCAAGATACAGTAGATGGTATCGAGTACAGTATATACATATGAGATGAGTATGTAAACAAAGTGGCATAGTTAAAGTGGCTAGTGATACATGTAATTACATAAAGATGCAGTAGATGATATAGAGTACAGTATATACGTATGCATATGAGATGAGGTATGTAGGGTATGTAACATTATATTAGGTAGCATTGTTTAAAGTGGCTAGTGATATATTTTACATAATTTCCCATCAATTCCCATTATTAAAGTGGCTGGAGTTGAGTCAGTGTCAGTGTCGGTGTGTTGTCAGCAGCCACTCAATGTTAGTGGTGGCTGTTTAACAGGGAGGGAGAGCGGGTGCAGGCGTGACACTTATTATCCATTTATTTAGATATCCCTCTAGTGGTGTGGGGGCTGTGCTTTGGCAAAGTGGGTGCGGTTATATCCTGCCTGTTTGGCCCTGTCCGGGGGTATCGTCGGACGGGGCCACAGTGTCTCCCGAACCCTCCTGTCTCAGCCTCCAGTATTTATGCTGTAATAGTTTATGTGTCGTGGGGCTAGGGTCAGTCTCTCTTATCCGGTGTCCTGTGTGAATTTAAGTATGCTCTCTAATTCTCTCTCTCTTTTTCTCTCTCTTTCTCTCTCTCCCCCTCTCTCTCTCTTTCTTTCTCTCAGAGCCCTAGGAGCCCTCAGGACTACCTGGCCTGATGACTCCTTGCTGTCCCCAGTCCACCTGGTCGTGCTGCTGCTCCAGTTTCAACTCTTCTGCCTGCAGCTATGGAACCCTGACCTGTTCACTGGATGTGTTATCTTGTCCCAGACCTGCTGTTTTCAACTCTCTAGAGACAGCATGTGCGATAGCGATACTCTGAATGATTGGTTATGAAAAGCCAACTAACATTTACTCCTGAGGTGCTGACCTGTTGCACCCTCTACAACCACTGTGATTATTATTATCTGACCCTGCTGGTCAGCTATGAACATTTGAACATCTTGGCCATGTTCCGTTATAATCTCCACATGGCACAGCCAGAAGAGGACTGGCCAACACTCATTGCCTGGTTCCTCTCTAGGTTTCTTCCTAGGTTCTGGCCTTTCTAGGGAGTTTTTACTAGCCATCGTACTTCTACACCTGCACTGCTTACTGTTTGGGGTTTTTGGCTGGGTTTCTGTACAGCACTTTGTGCCATCAGCTGATGTAAGAAGTAGTTTCGTTGGTGGAGTTTAAACACTTGGTTGATGTTTTTATCATAGAAGAGTGTAATTGTTTTTAGGCCAGCTGTTTTTAGTCAAGACGTTTGTGTTTTTAGTGTAAAATGTTTTTGTTGTACTGTATGTTTGTTTCTAGTTTTGTTTAATGTTGTGTTAGTGTATGTAAGTTGTTTTGTCTGAAACGTTGTGCCCTCTGCTGCTATTGGACCCGGTCTCTCTTGGAAAAGAGATGTGATCGCAATGAGAAAATAAAACTCTATAAATAAAGGTAAAATTAAATTAAAATAATAATAAAAAATAAGGGCTTTATAAATAAATGTTATTGATTGAATAACAAATCATCAGTCATCTGATTCAGTGCAGTACAAGTTGAGTGCCCCTTAAATATATGTATGCTGAAAGTCAGTATTTATCTTGTTCTCTGAAAAAAAGCATTGTATTTGGTCAAACACCATTCTCATCATCAGTTTATTCTGAACAAGCAGCAAACTGATTGGGAGGCTGTTAGCCAGCCTCCCACACCAACTTGACCAAAATCAAAACAGCAATCCTTCTCTTTCATTATTAGATATTTTATACAAAAATAGGATGGTTCACTATTCAATGTCGTCATTTCACTTCTGAGTTATTCCCCTTTCCAAATGAAATAGTCATTGAAATGATTGCCAATATCGGTTTTGTTATAAATGACACAATGAACGATGTAGATGGATTGTTTTTTTCCCCATGATATCATTTACGGCACCGCCAAAGTATTTTTCTATTGTGTTTCATGTAATTTACCTTGGCTTGGAAAGAGGAGACAGAGGGATGTGAGACAGAGGTTTATTAATCCTTGATACATGAAATGTGGGATGTGTGGGTACGGGGCAGCTGAAAACGAACAGCAGAGGGGCTAAGGATCTTGGAAATGGGGAAAGGGCCGATAAAACGGGGAGAGTTTGCGGGACTATACCCGGAGGGGCAGGTCCCGAGGAGACAGCCATACCCTCTGCCCAAGATGATAGTGGGGAGCCAGGGTCCAGTGGCTCTCTTCCAGGTACGCCGACAGCGGCGGACTAACATCTGGGCAGAGGGTATGTTGACCTCTTTCTCTTGCTCCGGGAAGAGTGGGGGCTGATAACCAATGCAACACTTGAAGGGCGAGAGCCCAGTGGCCGGGCAGGGAAGGGTGTTCCCGTGAGTACTCCACCCACGCGAGTTGCTGGCTTCAGGTGGTGGGGTTGGCCTGAAACGAGGCACCAAAGAGTCGTCTCCAGGTCCTGATTGGCACACTCCGACTGGCAGTTGGATTGGGGATGAAACCCGGAGGATAAGCTGGCCGAACGACCCAATGAGTGTGCAGAACGCCTTCCAGAACCGGGACTGAGGGCCACAGTCGGAAACCATGTCCACGGACCCAGAAGAAGACGTGCTACACCATGAGCTGGGCCATCTCCTTGGCTGAAGGTAGCTTGGGGATGGGTGGCTTTGGGAAACCTGTCCACCACCATGAGGATAGTGGTGTTGCCATCAGACGGAGGGAGACCAGTGACGCAGTCCAGAGATATATGTGATCAGGGATGGTGAGGGACAGGAAGAGGTTGAAGGAGGCCAGCCAGAGCTTGCCAAAGGGTCTTGTTCTGAGCACAGACCATGCAGGGCAACCAAAAGCTTTGTCGCATAAAGGCCAGGGTCCGACGGGAGCCAGGGTGGCAGGCAAGCCTGGATGAATGAACCCATTCCAGGACCTGGGAGCGGGCAGCGGAGAGGTCCGAGGCTTCTTCCGAGCCCACAGGAAGACATCCCGGGGCAGGCTGTGCCGACTTCAGGCAATGGGCCTGGCAGAACAGGCTCCAGCCCACAATAGTACCAGCAGTCCAGTTGATAAGGGGATTGTGGCGCTGGAGCCAAGAAAACCCCAATACCATGGGAACCTGAGGAGACTTGATGAGCATAAACTGTATAGACTCACTGTGGTTACCGGACACATGCAGGTGGATAGGAGTTGTATTGTGGGTAACCCTGCCTATAGAGAGCCCATCCAGTGCTCTAACTCTCCATATGGCCCACCAGAGTAGTCGTACCTACTGATGAGCCTGGTCTATTTAAAGACCAGGTAGACACATAATGACTGCAGTTCTGCAATACAGACACCTCTGGGTGTTAACTTTGGGAAAGGCGTGCCGCTAGCGGGACAAGTCGACAACATCCGGTGAAATTGCAGAGCGCGAAATTCAAACTACAGTATTATAAATATTTAACTTTCATAAAATCACAAGTGTAATACATCAAAATAAAGCCTTCTTTTTAATCCAATGTCAGATTTCAAAAAGGCTTTACGGCTAAATCAAACCATGCGATTATCTGAGGACAGACTTTCCTTGTTATTGCCACAATGTTATGGTCACTACAGCCAGTGGGACCTGATATTGCTTTGGAGTAAAGCTCTTCAGCATTAGTGAAGACATGATAAATGCACTATAGGTATGCACTCTAGTTGGTTGAGGGATAACCTGGGTCAAATTACAGTCATTAGTCACAGTTAGAAGCTTCCTCTTGAGAGGACAGCTAGTTGCTAACCAGTCAATGTTTAGGTCACCCAGAAAATAGACCTCTCTGTTAACATCATCACACATTATCAAGCATTGCACATATACAGTATTATCCATATACTGACTGTTAGCACTTGGTGGCCTATGGCAGCACCCCAAAAATAGGCTTTAGATGAGGCAGGTGAACTTGAAACCACAACCCTTCAAAAACATTTGACATGATATCCTCTCTAAGCTTTACAGGAATATGACTCGGAACATATAAACAGCAACACCTCCCCCCATATCTCTTGTCAGCAAGTTATTGATTTCATGAACTTTATTACTAAGGCTACATATATTAATATGGGTTATTCTTAGCCCTTTCCTGGGTAGATTATTGGACAACAAATCAATCAAATCAAAATAAAGACATTGTTTGGCTAATAGAGTTAGTCAATCAGATACTTGTCCGTTGGTGTGTGTGTGATGTTGGGTTGAAGATACTGACCTGGAGGCTTGGCTCTCTCACTCATCCCAGGCTTTTGGGAGGGAGGGTGGACAATGAGCTTGTCATAGCAGATGTAAGCAATGTCGCTGTGTTCTTTGGCATCTTTCATAGCTGTTATTTCTGCCGACGGCACACAGCTTCAGAGAAGTCCTTGTTGAGGAAGATGTTGGTTCCTCTCAAGTTCTTGGCACTCTCCAGAACAGCCATCTCTTCCAATGGGATGAGTGAAATATTCTGCTTTTACAAAAAATGTTACGCTGTTTTCAAATGAAACACAGTCCCTTGCTCTTGTCAAAGCTTTAGACCTTTTAACCAGTGGTCATATGTCATAGTGCTTGGCTCTCAGAGTCAAGGTGACAGCAAAAAGCAAAGTACGGCCTCAATATCGGAGTATTACATTGGCTCTATCACCTGGAGACAATACGGTTTGGAGTCTACCGTTGCTATGGAGTTCTGCATGGAGATCCATCGTACAGTAGATGGCCTTCTGACAGGGAGATGAAACGGAAGGAGAGAGCAGTTACGATCAATTTTTGATTTTATTTTTTTAATCCTCTGGCTCTGAGAAAAGTACACGTTACTTGTACCTTCCATATCTAAGTTATGCTCCCCACAGTCAACTGACTTGACAGATGCTTTCTTTCTTGATCAGCAATTTTTCAACTCCAGCCTGCGAGGAAGGAAAGCCATCGTTTGTAGCTGCTGTCGACTGTAACAGCTAAGGGGTTCCAAATAACAAATACATGGTCTTGCTCTCCTCTGCTTTTTATAAAGTTAATTTATCCTGATATCTAAGTTCTGTTGTCTGCTATTGTGTATTTGTTTCCCAGTGAGTAACCTACCAACTCTTTCCAGAAGACAACAACCAAAAACTTGACACCCTCTAACAAAGTGCCAGATATGGTAGTGAATGTACAACCAAGTAGAGTCTGAGTCAGTGCTGCTCACATTCCACATTCCAGGGAGCTGAAGTTAGGTGACTTGGGCATAACTTCTGTTAGCTGGAGGAAGGCCTAAACCTCAGACAGTTACGGTAGGCTGTACTAAAAGACATGCTCTAGGACTTTGGTGAGTAGTACAGTAAGTATTTTTTAAACCTCCCGCTTTGGGCTGGATGTTTCAATGTGTGGTTCATACATCCCTAATCTACGAACAAAAGTACTGTTTTTCCTCAATTAGCTACAAAATCCCTAGTTTGAAAGCAATGATTTTCTGGAAGCTGTGCCGCGCCATTTTCAGTACATTTTAACCCCAAGTGGGTCAGCCCGTAGCAATTCGAGATGAACCAATGAGCTTCAGCCCCTCGCCATATGAATGACAGTTAGCAAGATGCACATGATGCACCCACAGCAGAGGGAGAGAGGAAGCAATAACATGGTGGACATATCTGCACATACAGCGCCTTCAGAAAGTTTTCACACCCCTTGACTTTTTCTACATTTTTGCTGTGTTACAGCCTGAATTTAAAATGGATTAAACTGAGATGTTGTGTCACTGGCCTACACAAAATACTCCCTAATGTCAAAGTAAAAAAAAAGAAGAAGAATGTATTGAAAATGAAAAGCTGAAATGTCTTGAGTCAATAAGTATTCAACCACTTTGTTATGGCAAGCCTAAATAAGTTCATGAGTAAAAAATGTGCTTAACAAGTCACATAATAAGTTGCATAGACTCACTGTGTGCAATAATAATAGTGCTTAATATGATTTTTGTATCACTACCTCATCTCATCTCATCTCACTCATACAATTATATGTAAGGTCCCTCAGTCGAGCAGTCAATTTCAAACACAGATTCAACCACAAACACCAGAAAGGTTTTCTAATGCCTCAAAAAGAAGGGCACCTATTGGTAGATGGGTGAAAAAAAATAAGAAAAAAGACATTGAATATCCCTTTGAGCAAGCTGAAGTTATTAATTACACATTGGATGGTGTATAAATATACCCGGTCACCTCAAAGATAGTAGTAACTCAGTTACCGGAGAGGAAGGAAACTACTCAGGGATTTCACTATGAGGCCAATGGTGACTTTAAAACTGTTACACAGTTTAATGGCTGTGATAGGAGAAAACTGAGGATGGATCAACAACATTGTAGTTACTCCACAATACTAATCAGAATTACAGGCAAAATACTAGAGGAAACCCTTATTTAGTCTGCTTTCCAACAGTCACTGGGAGACAAATGTTCCTTTCAGGAGGACAATAACCTGAAACACAAGGCCAGATATACACTGGAATTGCTTACCAAGACAACGTTGAATGTTCCTGAGTGGCCTAGTTACAGTTTTGATTTAAATTGGCTTGAAAATCTATGCCAAGATTTGAAAATGGCTGTCTAGCAGTGATCAACAATCAACTTGACAGAGCTTGAAGAATTTCTGAAATAATAATGGGAAAAATATTGTATAATCCAGGTGTGCAAAGCTCTTATAGACTCACCCAAAAAGACTCACAGCTGTAATCGCTGCAAAAAGGTGCTTCTTACATGTATCTGAATCATGGGTGTGAGTACTTATGTAAATAAAAAAGTTTTCTTTTTGACATTATTTGGTATTGTGACTTAATCCATTTTAAATTCAGGCTGCAACACAACAATAAACCAAGGGGTGTGAGTACTTTCTGAAGGCACTGTATGTGATGTAGCAGGCAATTTAAAGGGGACAGCTTTTTGCTTGCGAGCGCGCTACTTTCACTACTTACACTAAAAGGTACACAAATCTACCGCCGAATCCCTATAAATGAATTGAAATTAATAGGGATTATCAACCACCAAAACCACACAAGATTCCAAAGAGAAAATTATATTAGCCTCTATCTCTATCTCTGTCTTCTCTCTTGTAGCCTCATAGGAACAATGAGTTTTTATAAAGTTGATACACAAAAACAATTACACAGCATTAACGATATTAGGATCAATGATGACATTGAACATAACATTGTAACGTATTTATAGCTCTAATCATCGTCATTACAGACTGAGGCTGTACAATTAAATGTTGATTCATTCGTTTAGCCTCCGTTTCCAGTCTCCTCCCCTCATTGATGACGTCACCAATCTCTTAGAGCAGAGCGCTTTTTACAGAACGAGCACTCATCTAAGGGAGCTGTAAAAGAGCAACGTCCGGAGCCCTTTTCCGAAGTTTCCGATACGTTTTGGAACCCGGTCAACATTTTGATTAGGTGTTCAACATTTTGATTTAGTGTTTACAAACCCTGGTAAGGTATGTCAAGCTTCTAAACTATTTTACATTTCGTTAAACGAGAGAGATGTCAAGATACAGTAGGCCTATTTATGATAACCAACCGATTAAATGATGAAGCACCCAAGTCATCGTATTGGGTTTCCAATACTTTCTGAAGTCATGCCTTAACTTGTCGTATCCGTTACATAATGTATAAATGGTTGTATTAATGAGCAATGAATTTAAAAGTATTCACTATGCCCCTGAATAGTCTTTTATGAAACTCTCTTTGTTGAATGTAGCAAATAGCGGTAACTGACACTTCATACCACACCGTTGACCATGTGTAGCCTACTACCACAAGAGCTGTTGCTATGAAACAGTATGGGGTTCCCTGTAATGTTTGCAGTGTTGCCAAATAATACATTTTCACCAGCAGCATCACGCCGAGTGGCGCAGCGGTCTAAGGAACTGAATCTCAGTGCTAGAGGCGTCGCTACAGACCCTGGTTCGATTCCAGGCTGTATCGCAACTGGCTAACTCCCATAGGGTAGTTGCACAATTGGCTCATTTTAAGTTTTGACGGGGTAGGCCGTCACTGTAAATAAGAATTTGTTATTAACTGACTCGCCTAGTTAAATAATTGAAATAAGAAAATCAACATCACCTTTATACTATAACATAGCATAAAAATATAGAACTATAGAAACCATCATCATCATACTCTTCTTTCTCTTGTTACCTATTCTCCTCTTCCTCCATTCTTTATTAGCAAATCATATATCATGTCTGTTGTCATAATGAAGGGATATGCGCCTAAATATCACACATTCAATTCAAGGAGAAATAGAAAGTAATGAACGATGCGATTTTCCATGTTGTAACATTCATGAACCTTTTACTGCAGTGGGCTAAATCAGAGTCACAAAGAGTCATTCTTGGTAGTCTTAAACAAATCTACTTTGAAACAAAAGTATACACCTCACACACATGGTTATAGTTTGCATCCCAATATTACACTTTATATACATCACAGAAGACGGAAATATAACAAAACGGACAGATTTCCGGGTGTTTAAAAAAAGTCTGTTTATTAATTATGGAATTCTGAAAAATATGAGTAACACTAGTCATTTGACTGAGGAAAAGGGTTACGCTATTGGAGTCTTTCAAATTTGATACAATTTTTTTCCCAAAATGATTTTGAAGCCAGACCATTTATCCTCAGTATTATTTTGGTAATTACATATTCATAGTGTATGTGTGTGTTATTGTATGTTATTGTGTGTGTGTGTGTGTTTGTGTGTGTGTGTTGTGTGTGTGGCAGCAGAACAGCATTGTTGTTGGTATTGGGAGGCCCTTATTGCCTTTCTCTCAGACTGCATTAGAAGTGGATCAGGGCTTGGGACTGAGACGGGGGCGTGGGTAGCTGCCTGCCTGGGTAGTGAGGGGATTTTAGGCTTATCAAATGACCTTATCCACCAGGGTGCATCCCAAATAGCACCCTATCCCCTATACAGTGCACTACTTTTGACGGTGCACTTTATAGGGAATAGGGTGTCGTTTGGGACACAAACCAAAGGCTCAGGACGTGTTGGAGAACATGCAGCTCTCACTCACATTTGACATGCCCCTCACGCCTACCCTTTACTGTTGTCACTCAACATTGTGGGCCTTTGACTCGAATGAATGTATCAGACTCTGTCATAGGCCGGTCCTTCCCAAGCACAGTTATGATTCAGTAAAGGAAATATCTTGTACCCCATGATTTCAAACGTTCCAGAATCTATGTTGTTAAACCTGTGACGGGTGAAAAAAAGAAATGATCACAATAACATAGTAACTGCACCTTACATGACTCTCATGACTTTATTCAAGGCTGTTGAATGCAGCTTAGCTCTGCCGCCTCGCTGTGTGACATCAGACACCATTTCATTTCCTGGCTGAGATGATTTAAACCAGAGGGTTTGGGGGATTCTAAGATACAGCAGGAATGTGGGCTGAGAGGTGCTGTACTGTAGTAGACCGGAGACCTGCCTGTAGTTGGTCTGTTTCCCATCAGAGAAGCATCTCCTCTTGTCTTGCTCTCATCTTGTCCTCCTCTCTTCTTCTCTCCTCTACTGCATCTCTTCCTTCCTGTTTTCTTCTCTTCTTCTCGTCCTCTTCTTAATTAATGTGGGGGGGGCATAGGAAAAAGAGGGCTTTGGTTTCAGAAGTAAGACAGAAAAAGCTTAATATCGTTTTTCTACCGGTACAGGGCATATTGCTGTATTTGATCAAATAAAGGAAACTTCACGACAGTGTGACCAGGATAGGAGGGGTGTATACTTTTGGGAGGGGACTGGAACTGTACTGTGGATTTCACTGTTGTTCACACTGGTGAGGAGGAGCCATAACCTACAGTCAGTCACCTGTCTGTCTAGTCTACTAACTGAGTTTAAGCTGTCTGATGTGTGGAGGGTCAAAACACACAAAAGTTAGGCAGTACACATGGACAGTGATGGTAAGGTCAGTGTAGCAAGGTTAGCCATGCTGTATGTATCTGACCACTACAGTGGTAGAATTATGCAGTGTGCCATTACTCCTATGGGTTTTACAGATTAGCATTTTGTCACATTGAGACATTAAAGGTCAGATGCAGCCTTTTTTAAATCTCAATATCAAATCATTTCTGGGTAACAATTAAGTACCTTACTGTGATTGTTTAAAATAAAATGGTCAGATAGAAACTCTTACACTAAAAGGGCATTTTCACAATTTCACAGTATTATTCTAACCTCATAGTGTGGACATATGTCGTTATTTTTGACTGCTATGGGCCTTTAAGACAATGGTTGGAGAAAAGCCCAAATATGTGTCTTTTGACAACAGTACAGTGCATTTGGAAAGTATTCAGACCCATTGACTTTTTCCACATTTTGTTACGTCACAGCCTTATTCTAAAATGGATTAAATATTTATTTGTTCTCCTCACTCTACGCACATTTTCTCATAATGACATAGCAAAAACACGTTTTTAGACATTTTTGCAAAAGTATAAAAAATATAAACTGAAATATCACATTTACATAAGTATTCAGATCCTTTACTTAGTACTTTGCTGAAACACCTTTGGCAGCGATTACAGCCTTGAGTCTTCTTGAGTATGACGTGAAAAGCTTGGCACACCTGTATTTGGGAAGTTTCTCCCATTCTTCTCTGCAGATCCTCTCAATCTCTGTCAAGTTGGATGTGGAGTGTCACTGCACAGCTAATTTCACGTCTGGCCAGAGATGTTCGATTGCGTTCAAGTCCTGGCTCTGGCTGAGCCACTCGAGGACATTCAGAGACTTGTACCGAAGCCACTCTGGTGTTGTCTTGGCACGTGCTTAGGGTCGTTGTCCTGTTGGAAGGTGAACTTTCACTCCAGTCTGATGTCCTAAGCTCTCTGGAGCAGATTTTCATCAAGGATCTCTCTGTACTTTGCGCCGTTCATCTTTCCCTCGATCCTGACTGGTCTCCCAGTCGGGCTGTCATACCTTTTACTAAGGAGTGGCTTCTGTCTGGCCACTCTACCATAATGGCCTGATTGGTGGAGTGCTGTAGAGATGGTTGTCCTTCTGGAAGGTTCTTCCATCTCCACAGAGGAACTCTGGAGCTCTGTCAGACTGACCAAGGCCCTTCTCCCCAGATTTCTCAGTTTGGCTGTGCGGCCAGCTCTTCTTCCATTTAAGAATCATGGAGGCCACTGTGTTCTTGGGGACCTTCATTGCTGCAGAAATGTTTTGGTACCCTTCTCCAGATATGTGCCTCGACACAATCCTGTCTCAAAGCTCTACGGACAATTCCTTCAACCTCTTGGCTTGGTTTTTGCTCTGACATGCACTGTCAACTGTGGGACCTTTTATAGACAGGTGTGGGCTTTTCCAAATCATGTTTAATCAATTGAATTTACCACAGGTGGACTCCAATCAAGTTGGAGAAACATCTCAAGGATGATCAATAGAAACAGGATGCACCTGAATTTCGAGTCTCGTAGAAAAGGGTCTGAATACTTGTTTGTTTCTAATACATTTGCTAAAATGTCTAAAAAGCTATTTTCACTTTGTCTTTATATTATTTTATATTTATTTTGTGTAGATTGATGAGGATTTTTTTTAAATGAAATTCATTTTAGAATAAGGCTGTAACGTAATTTTTTTTTTGGGGGGGGGGGGAGTCAAGTGGTCTGAATACTTCCGAATGCACTGTATATATCTCTTTATACCATGGCAGTGTTGGATACTTGTTTCTGATTGGCTTGAAGGCAAGAGCATTCTAGAGAGTGCATTATTTCCCTGTAACACACTGTATGTCATAACGGGAGAATTCAATGGCTATAGTTCATTTTTAAATGTTCTATGTTTACGCTGCTTTTGAAAGCAAAAGTGGCATTGTTTAATTTGATTTCCATGTTAGCAAGGTAGTTGGGTTAGCAAAACTAGCAAGTCTATTTGTTTCGTTACCAAAACAAATACTGCAGCTATCTGGTAAACTTGCTAGCTATTTCAGTGGATGTCGAATACATTTGTACCTGCACATTAACACATTTTTAGCATTCCTTGGAAAATAATGCAACTCCCTAGCACATCGTGGAAAATACCTTCCACGTCGGTTGTTATTTTCCATATAGCGCATAGACCCTCGTTGATTTACCCTTACGTGTGTATGTAAACAGGAACTGAGAGCACTTGAGCAGGATATAAACTCTATTGAGCTAAAACTGCTCACACAGAATGACCCTGGTCTGGACAGAATTTTGCAAGACAAAATACATAAACTGGGGTTCCTATATGAGAGGGTGAAAGGGGCCTTGGTCAGGTCTCCTTTAATACTCTCAGGGACATGGTATGACAAAATATCCTAGCACGTAAAAATAAATCAATTGGAACAGTCGGGAGGGAGTTTGACCTCCCAATAAAGGTGATTTTAACATTCAAATGATCTTCCTCTTCTCCTCTTCACTCTCTCTCCTGCCATCTCAGAGCTGTGAAGAGCAAACGGTGTCACAGTCCTCAAAAGCCTCAATCCAGCCTCCCCATTAATGGCTGCAGGTAGCCTAGCGGTTAGAGCGTTTGGCTGGTAACTGAAAGATAGCTATTTTGAATGCCCAAGGTGAAAAATCTGTTGACGTGCCCTTGAGCAATGCACCTAATCCTAATTTCTTCAGTGGCGCTGTTGATAATGGCTGACCCTGGCTGTGACCCCAATTTCAGGGGGAGTTGAGATATGCACATTTCCATTTTTACATGTGTATAATACACACTTGTACATGTGTGAAACAGGACCAGTATATATTTGTATTATTAGGGATGGGAGAGGCTTGGGACCTCACAATATGATATTAGCACGATACTTTTGTGCTGACAAGATATGTATAGCGATTCTATATGTATTGTGATTCAATTCCATAATTGTGATTCGATGTTCCAAACATATGTCTGCTGCAGAGGGACAAGAGAGAGACATGAGAAAACAAGTTTTCATCTGTCATGGCAATAAAAGTGCTGGAAACAAATGGTCTTCCTGTTTAAAAAGAAGATGGAGAACAAGCTATGAATGAAATATTCTTTGGTGCAGGACCGGTACAGCCAACTAGCGCAAAAATTGTCCAAACAATACCACACGATATAAATAATATCCCCATATGTAACTGCATAGAGTTAATCCCCCATCACAAATTATTAGTTTACCAAGCTATAGCCAAATAAACTCTAAATACGCATCTCAAAACATAAATCAAATCCCAGATATTTACCTGTTTTAGGTGAACGATAGGGGACACAATTGTCAAGACAATGTCTACTGTACATGATTTTCAATGTTTGGTACACAGAGTGGAATATAATGGAGGGAGATGGTTACCCGTTACTGTCGCATTGGAGTTTCCTAGGAAGCTTGTCTCCCTTCTCTGCTAGCTTGTCTGGTGCAGTACAGTATAGAAGTTGACCGATTAATCGGAAAAGGCCGATTAATTAGGGCCAATTTCAAGTTTTCATAACAATCGGTAATCGGCATTTCTGGACACCGATTGTGGCCGATTACATTGCACTCCACGAGGAGACTGCGTGGCAGGTTGACAACCTGCTATGCGAGTGCAGCAAGGAGCCAAGGTAAGGCCTTAGCTAGCATTAAACTTATCTTATAAAAAACAATCAATCTTAACATAATCACTAGTTAACTACACATGGTTGATGATATTACTAGTTTATCTAGCTTGTCCTGCGTTACATATAATCGATGCCGTGCCTGTTAATTTATCATTGATTCACAGCCTACTTCGCCAAACGGGTGATTTAACATGCGCATTCGCAAAAAAAGCACTGTCGTTGCACCAATGTGTACCTAACCATAAACATCAACACCTTTCTTAAAATCAATATAATATATAAGTATATATTTTTAAACCTGCATATTTAGTTAATATTGCCTGCTAACATGAACTTCTTTCAACTAGGGAAATTGTGTCACTTCTCTTGCGTTCTGTGCAACAGAGTCAGGGTATATTCAGCAGTTTGGGCCACCTGGCTCGTTGCGAACTGTGTGAAGACTATTTATTCCTAACAAAAACAGCCAACTTCGCCAAACGGGGGATGATTTAACAAAAGCGCATTTGCGAAAAAAACACAATCGTTGCACGAATGTACCTAACCATAAACATCAATGCCTTTCTTAAAATCAATACACAGAACTATATTTGATTAAATCTGCATATTTAGTTAAAAGAAATCCAGGTTAGCAGGCAATATTAAACAGAGGAAATTGTGTCACTTCTCTTGCGTTCATTTCACACAGAGTCAGGGTATATGCAACAGTTTGGGCCGACTGGCTCATTGCGAACTAATTTGCTAGAATTGGACGTAATTATGACATAACATTGAAGGTTGTGCAATGTAACAGGAATATTTAGACTTATGGATGCCACCCGTTAGATAAAATACGGAACGGTTCCGTATTTCACTGAAAGAATAAACGTTTTGTTTTCGAAATGATAGTTTACAGATTTGACCATATTAATGACCTTAAGGCTCATATTTCTGTGTGTTATTATGTTATAATTAAGTATATGATTTGATATTTGATAGAGCAGTCTGACTGAGCGGTGGTAGGCAGCAACAGGCTCGTAAGCATTAAATCAAACAGCACTTTTGTGTGTTCGCCAGCAGCTCTTCGCTGTGCTTCAAACGTTGAGCTGTTTATGACTTCAAGCCTATCAACTCCTGAGCTAGTTAGCGGGATGCGTGCTAATAGCGTTTCAATCGGTAATGTCACTTGCTCTGAGACCTTGAAGTATTTGTTCCCCTTGCTCTGCAAGGGCCGCGGCTTTTGTGGAGCGATGGGTAACGATGCTTCGAGGGTAGCTGTTGTCGATGTGATCCTGGTTCGAGCCCATGTAGGGGCGAGGAGAGGGACGGAAGCTATACTGTTACACTGGCAATACTAAAGTGCCTATAAGAACATCCAATAGTCAAAGGTATATGAAATACAAATGGTATAAAGAGAAATAGTCCTATAATTCCTATAATAACTACAACCTAAAACTTCTTACCTGGGAATATTGAAGACTCATGTTAAAAGGAACCACCAGCTTTCATATGTTCTCATGTTCCTAGCAAGGAACTTAAACGTTAGCTTTTTTACATGGCACTTATTGCATTTTTACTTTCTTCTCCAACACTTCGTTTTTGCATTATTTAAACCAAATTGAACATGTTTGATTATTTATTTGAGGCTAAATTGATTTTATTGATGTATTATATTAAGTTAAACTAAAAGTGTTCATTCAGTATTGTTGTAATTGTCATTATTACAAATAAATAAATACATTTTAAAAAGTTGCAGACTAATCGGTATCGGCTTTTTTGGTCCTCCAATAAGCGGCATCGGTGTTGAAAAATCATAATCGGTCGACCTCTAGTACAGTATAATGATGAGGTTTCAGTCTCTGTCATGCTGGCTGGGTCACTCACCAGTCAACCTCTCTTTTAACCCTGCTCCCGTTCAGAGGCTGGCATCATATTAACGAGGCCTGGCTGTGCCAGAGGACTGGACTCAAATATGGAGGAACAAGGGCAATGAGAGTATGTGATCAATCATAGTGTGGGCCATTTCCACACACACGAAGCATACACAAACACGAGAGCATACACACACATTGTGGTTCACATCAATTTTAGAAGTCACATACCCGACAGGAGGAGAATATTGGGCTATCAACCATACACATCTCAAAATATTGGAACAAATGTACCTCCAAAATTGGTTTTGTTCATCTGGTGGTTTTGGTAATGCTGGAAGCCTTTTTCCATCAGGGGGTGTAGAGCTAGCTAAGCTAAGGCTGAAAAATAACATCGTTTTCCAACTTTCCACTTCATAATTAATGGTTGGGCTAAACACAAGTACCTTGCTTACTAATCCTTTTGATAAAACACCCGAGCACCTCTGTTATGAGGAGAGACATTAAATGCAGAGGCACTAAATGAGTTAGGGAAGAATTCATTTCTATTTATTTAATGTATTCTCGTGAGATATAGGCCTAGCCTTAGCTATTACAGCCTGCATACACACACATGTTCTCTCTCTCACACACACACACACACACACACACACACACACACACACACACACACACACACACACACACACACACACACACAGTGAAACAGTCTGAAGCCCATTAGTGTCAGAAAGCTCCACTTAGTTCCATTAGCTGAGAAATAACTTTAGCTCAATTATGATGTTGTGTCACTGTGTTGGAAATTAATTTAATAATCAACGTTTGAGCTTCCTGGAAGGCTGCTTTCTTTAAGAGCTAATTTATCCTTCCCTCGCCTACGGCATGACTTCAATATCAGGCTCCTATAGTTCTCTTGTTAGTTGTTTCCAGGGATATAATGGAGGCTTTAACACCAATTCATTAATGAACTAATGCTAATGCATTCAAATGATTTAGCGGTTGACTACCATACCCATGTCTTCTTGTGCAGAGATCTTCTCTACACCAAAGTGGACACCAATAATATAGTACTGTTGGTTATAACATTAGAACAATAGGTCTATGCTGACTAAGGTCTAATGGTCTATGTTGAATGAAGTATAAGTCCTTACTGTTTTACTGCAGTATACTCTCATCCCTCGGCTAGGAACTAAACCCAGTTTTGATTTACTTCAACAATTATCTTTCTGTGGTCTCAAATTAAAGGAACCTACAGACTCATCATTCACATCGTCTAAGAGTCTCGTAAAATAATTAATGTATTTTGCTACTCTTTTTGTATGGGGTTGAACAGCCTTGCTTTTGACAAAGTAATTAGCTTGTCAGTGAAGCAGGACAGAATGATGACATTGGCATGAATCAGTCAACATAGTGTAAGAAAATCAGATAACACTTTACATTAAGGTGAAGATATGCAAAAAAAAATACTAAACAAGGTTATAAATAGTTTAGAAACTGTTCATGTTAGTTTATAGATGAGTTATAAACAGTTGTTACACATCAGTTGAAATTGTGCGTCCTGTAACTGTTATTGAGAGGGCCTGCCATGAATGGTTGTTTTTTACATAGACTGCGTCTTTTTGACAGGCTTCTCATTCCTATAATGACCACAGATATTTCTAGGAGCCAAAAGCGGTAGGCATACGCTTAATGATATTGCTATAAAAACGAGGGAAAGACAATCTATGAGAACATACTTGGAAAATAAGTAATTAAAGTAGAAAGTCAATCGGGGATTAGAGAATATGGCTGTGGAGTTAATTAAGCGTGTTAAAGTCTCAGCTCCCTCGCGTGTGTTTAAGGAACGGTTTGCTGAAACAATATACCCTTTCCACTTTGTCGTCTAGATTAGATGAGGCCTTTCAGAATGTATTGACGGAAATGTGGCCTTTCGGGATGTATTGAAGGGAAAACTCTTGAGTCTCATAAATAATTTGGACATTTTATTACATTTTACATCGTGATTAACATCCTTACGTTTGACAACGTAATTAGCCTGATTGGGAAAGGTTGGATTATGCTGCATGAACTGAATTGAAGATTGATAGCATCTAGAGAGACTCAGTGACAAGGAGAAGTGGCTTCCGTTTCCAATTCATCACGTCTGGCTGTGGTATCTGTGGATTCATCTCAGAAAAGGATCTGCTATTTAGCTTGGTGTGCAGAACATCGACAGCAATCTGACCCCGCTGTAGCGTCGAAGTGAATGACAGTCTGTTTGTCAGTCGAGCTTTATTGATCCTCACATCGATGGACTGTCACTGTCCCCCGAGCCTAGCTAGCTCCCTGGCACGCGGAAGGAGAAACGAACAGGTTACATTGAGCCACATATTTTCCTCAAGGATTGAGAGTGGGTGTGAAATCTCTCCCTGACATCTCTGGGGGACTTTAGTGTCTCTGAACAAAACCTTTTAGCTTTTAGGCCAGGTCTGTATGGTTCACTGCATTGAGGTGTAGTGTAGCTCGCTACCCCCTCCTGCTTCCTGTGTGAGAGAAAATGCTGGAATCAAGAATATGGTCTCACTCATATAAAAGTACTCTCCTCCTGACATCGACTGACAGTGTGTTTTGAATTATGGATTAGCTAAATGTGAAATCATGAGCGAGGTCTTTGAGCTAGTTTGTTGTAAGTCGAGGAGGCTGTGTGACATGGTACTCAGCTGTGCGATAGTTGCTTGCACTATACACATTACATACATTTGAAATGTTACATGTGAAATCAAGTCAAATTACACAAAGTCATGTCCAAATTCTTGTCAAGACAATAGCTATGTCAAGGAAGGAAGCTATCTGACCTACAGTGGCTTGCGAAAGTAATCACCTCCTTGGCATTTTTCCTATTTTGTTGCCTTACACCCTGGTATTAAAATATATTTTTGGGGGGGTTGTATCATTTGATTTACACAACCTGCCTACCACTTTGAAGATGCAAAATATTTTTTTATTGTGAAACAAACAAGAAATAAGACAGAAAAACTGAAAACCTGCATAGCTATTCACTCCCCCAAAGGCAATACTTTGTAGAGCCACCTTTTGCAGCAATTACAGCTGCAAGTCTCTTGTGGTATGTCTCTATAAGCTTGGCACATCTAGCCACTGGGATTTTTGCCCATTCTTCAAGGCAAAACTGCTCCAGCTCCTTCAAGTTGGATGGGTTCCACTGGTATACAGCAAACTTTAAGTCATACCACATATTCTCAATTGGATTGAGGTCTGGGCTTTGACTAGGTCATTCCAGGAGATTTCAATGTTTCCCTTAATCAACTTAATTGTTGCTTTAGCAGTTTGCTTAGGGTCATTGTCCTGCTGCAAGGTGAACCTCCGTCCCAGTCTCAAATCTCTGGAAGCCTGAAACAGGTTTCCCACAAGAATTCCCATGTATTTAGCACCATTAATCATTCCTTCAATTCTGACCAGTTTCCCATTCCGTGCCGATGGGAAACTGCCACATGGTGTTCCTGGGGTGATGAGAGATGTTGGGTTTGCGCCAGACATAGCGTTTTCCTTGATGGCCAAAAAGCTCAATTTTAGTCTCATCTGACCAGAGTACCTTCTTCCATATGTTTGGGGAGTCTCCCACATTTCTTTTGGCGAACACCAAACATGTTTGCTTATTTTTTTCTGGCAGTCTTCCGTAAAGCCCAGCTCTGTGGAATGTACGGCTTAAAGTGGTCCTATGGACAGATACTACAATCTCTGCTGTGGAGTTTTGCAGCTCCTTCAGGGTTATTTTTGGTCTCTTTATTGCCTCTCTGATTAATGCCCTCCTTGCCTGGTCCGTGAGTTTTGGTGGGCGGCCCTCTCTTGGCAGGTTTTTGCGCTGCCATATTCATTCCATTCTTTTTATTATGGATTTAATGGTGCTCTGTGGAATGATCAAAGTTTCAGATATTTTTTTATAACCCAAACCTGATCTGTACTTCTCCACAACTTTGTCCCTGACCTGTTTGGAGAGCTCCTTGGTCTTCATAGTGTCGCTTGCTTGGTGATGCCCTTTGCTTAGTGGTGTTGCAGACTCTGGGGCCTTTCAGAACAGGTGTATATATACTGAGATCAGGTGACAGATCATGTGACACATAGAGTGCACACAGGTGGACTTTCTTTAACTAATTATGGGACTTCGAAAGGCAATTGGTTGCACCAGATCTTATTTAGGGTCTTCATAGCAAAGGGAGTGAATACATATGCACGCACCACTTTTCCATTTAAAAAATATATATATATTATTTAAAAAAAATGTTATTTCACTTCACCAATTTTGACTATTTTGTGTATGTCCATTACATGAAATCCAAATAAAAATCCATTTAAATTACAGGTTGTAATGCAACAAAATAGGAAAAATGCCAAGGGGGTGAATACTTTTGCAAGGCACTGTATCTAGTCTGCACTTAGGTTTTTACTGAATATTGTACATCTGAGAGGGTTTAAGAAGGGAATGGTCCATGATTTCCTGTTTATCCTCCATGTGATTCAGTGTCCCGCCCTGAGGATTTATGCTTCGCAAAGCAACAGAATGAGATGGAAAATATGCAATTGTCATCCTCAACTGCACACTGAGATACAGAACTCAGAATTAGCCAATTCAGGCATATTGAGGACACCAATGACTGTAAAGTAATTGGAAAGGTGTTAAAATAGCAGAAGACCGACTGGGCACAGTTGTCAATTCAACGTCTATTCCACATTGGTTCAATGAAATTTAGTCAAAATGACTTTGAAATAATGTTGATTCTACCAGTTTGTGAACAGTGGATTATGAGTGTCATAAGATGATAAACTGTTCCAAGGCAGGGTTCACTGCTCATAATGTTTATCCACTTCACTGGATATTATTTGGCATCTACTGGAATCCCATTAATTTTAGTCCTTAGCCAAGACTGTCCCCGCTTCTTACTGAATCAAACCATGTTGTAAACTGTGATGATTTGATCATTTATGGCTCTTACAAGAATGGATCAGTCACAGCTAATGAAGATGTTCTCATTTTTGTTTCCTTTCGTATAGATATAATGGAGAGCTGCCAAAGACTGAATATCATAATTGGAGAAATGGAAGAGTAGTAGTGCGACTGCAACTCGGGCAATTCACACCAAGATGGCGGCCCACCGGATCATCAGAGGGACCAACAGTAACCATGTTCTCCCTCGCTGCAAATCGGAGGGCACGCTCATTGACCTCAACGAAGGGCTCTCTGAGGCTAGCCTCACAGATGTCAAAGGTCAGGATTCAATACTGACTAATGTACCAGACAGTTATTCAGCATTTAAAGATATACTGATTTAAATGTAAATTGAGGATGAATTGAGAATGTTTATGTGAATTTCTGATCTTCCTTTTCTTTTCATCCAGTGCCTTCTTCCAGTGCCTTACGGCTGGACAATTCAGCCTCCCTCGTAACTGCTCGTGAAGTCGTCGCCATCAAAGATTACTGCCCGTCTAGCTTTACCACGTTAAAGTTTTCCAAAGGTGACCGGCTTTATGTGATGGACACGTCGGGTGGAGAGTGGTGGTATGCCCACAACAACACAGAGATGGGCTACATCCCCTCAGCATACGTCCAGCCCATCAACTGTAGAAACTCGTCGCTCAGTGATAGTGGCATGATAGACAATCTAGGGGAGTGTACAGACGAAGTGGCTAAGGAGCTGGATCTCCTAGGGGAGTGGACAGGGGTGTCCGTTAAGACCACTCCTTATTCGCCTTATTTTAACAGCAACCCCTTCTCTCTCCATACCTCCTCCACCAACCCCTTTATCAACAGTGCTCATCTACGTGGTTCTCTGGACCAGAACTGTAATGAGAGGGGAAGGTCCACGGACCTGCTCGTCTTTGACTCCCTGGAATCGTCAGTCTCCCCCTCGGTACCTAACTCTACCTCCAGCAACACCATGATCAATGGCTTCAGTAACTGCAACATCTTTGATATGACGCCATCCACCAGCCCCAACCAGGACCTACATGTTTTACAGACACTGCGAAGGGATAACCCATTCCTCAGGAGCAAGCGATCGTACAGTTTATCAGAGTTGTCCGTCCTACAGACACAATCCAACCCCCCTTTGCCTTCTTCTGGGTTCTTCACTGGCCTCAAGGCTCCCTCGCCAGAGCAGTTTCAGAGCAGGGAGGATTTCAGGACTGCGTGGCTAAACCATCGGAAGCTGGCCAGATCTTGCCATGACCTGGACTCTCTGGGGCAGAGCCCTGGTTGGGGACAGACTCAGCCGGTGGAGACCAACATTGTCTGTAAACTAGACAGTCGTGGAGGGGCCGTTCAGCTTCCAGACACCCAGATCAGCGTCCATGTCCCTGAGGGACACGTGGGTCCTGAAGACACCCAGCAGATCTCCATGAAGGCCCTACTGGACCCTCCACTGGAGCTGAACAATGACCACTGCTCCACGGTCAGCCCAGTGGTGGAAATCAAACTGTCCAACATGGATACCAAGTCCTTCATCACTCTGGAGATGACTGTGTCCGTGACGGTGAAGAAAGACAGCGGTCAGGTAGCCGAGGTGCTCTGCGTCCGGAGTGACTGCAAGGAGGGACCCTATATAATCATCCCACATGCCTACCTATACAAGGACACAGTACAAGTCCAGTTGGATAACTTGGAGCCATGTATGTACGTGGTGGTAGTGGTGCAGGCCCAGCACGTCAACCTTAATACAACTGTATGGGACAATGTGTTGAAGAAAGTCACCCTGGGTGTCTATGGGCCCAAGCACATCCATCCTTCTTTCAAGACGGTCGTGGCCCTATTTGGGCATGACTGTGCCCCTAACACCCTACTGGTGAGTGAGGTGGGGAAGCAGGCCCACTCCGCCCCTCCAGTGGCTCTCACGCTGTGGGGGAAGCATCAGTTTTTTCTGGGACGGCCCCAGGACCTCCAGGTTGGTCTATACTCCAACATGTCTAACTATATGATCAAGGCTAATGAGCAAGCCCGGATTATTCGGGGCTTCCAGGTCAAACTGGGGAAGGTTAGCCGACTCATTTACATGATCACATCCAACAACCCTGAAGACATCTCAGACTTCACCTTGCAGGTCCAGGTCAAAGATTGCCTGGACTGTATCCTGGCTCAGTTCTGCGTCCAAACACCGCAACCGCCTCCAAAGAGTGGAGCGCGGAACTCCGGCCAAAGGAGGTTCCTGAAGAAGAAAGAGGTGGTGGGTAAGATTCTTCTGTCACCTCTGGCCATCACTGCCAAATATCCACAGTTTCAGGAGCGCTGCATCACCAACCTGAAGTTTGGCAAGTTGCTCAAAACTGTGATCAGGCAAAACAAGAGCACATACCTGTTGGAATACAAGAAGGGAGACGTGATCGCCTTGCTGAGTGAGGAGAAAATCAAACTACGAGGACAACTGTGGACCAAAGAGTGGTATATTGGATATTATCAGGGAAAGACCGGTCTTGTTCACGCGAAAAATGTTCTGGTTTTGGGGAAAGTCAAGCCTATTTATTTCTGTGGTCCGGACCTCACGACTACCGTGCTAGTGGAGGAGATTCTGAAGCCTTGCAAATTTCTCACATACATCTACGCCTCTGTGAGGACGGTACTCATGGAGAATATAGGGAACTGGAAGGCCTTTGCAGATGCGCTGGGATATGGGAACTTACCTTTGTCTTATTTCTGTCGGACTGAACCGGACAACGAGCCTGAGAAGGTTGCGTCGGTTCTGGAGAAGCTCAAGGAGGACTGCACTAACATGGACATCAAGGAGAGAAAGACCTTCCAGAAGGAACTCATGACAGTACGTTTGTGTGTGTGTGTGTGTGTGTGTGTGTGTGTGTGCGTGCGTGCGTGCGTGCGTGCGTGCGTGCGTGCGTGTGTGTGTGTGTGTGTTTGGAAACCCCTCATCATGCACATTGTACCTCTTAGGCTGTAGAAGCTATTCAAATGTATGGTTCAATACAGAAACCTTATCAAAAGCAAAAAAAATAGCAAATTCCACTTTCACCTGGAAATGTATAGTGCTTCTGTGTTTATTTCCTATTTTCCACCAGTAGCAGATGTTGACATGGTGTTCCCATTCTGTCAGAGGCAATGGGCTGTGATGTACTGTGAGATGGGGGGCTGATATGTTACTGTACTCAGCTTATTCAGTCACATGTGGTAAGCAGTTGTCCTTATCGCCTCAGGGTGCCTTAAGAGTAGGCCTACTTGTTGGGAGAATATGTGTGGTGTGACTTACAATGCACAAAAACACAGCTAATTCACCTCCTTCAGTGCAACTCCGAGACTGAGACACAAACAGAGACGACAATATCCTGAGAGAATCTCCACAAAGCAGGCAGGGTTGCTGTTGTGACAGAAAGTGTTGACTCAACATGCCTCCCACTCCCTCTCGAGAGAGTCTCCAGTCACCCTTGTCCTTTTTAAGTTTTAGACAGAAGTGCTTGGTAATGTAACTATACCCCACATTGCATCTATCTCAAACAGGCAACAGTTGCTTGAATTTGGATCTGTGGAGAAATTGGATCTCTCTGTGAAAGTGAGGTTGATGTCTTTTTCACAATGCTTGCTTTTGTAAACATCTTATCAGTAAGAGCTAGCATATATCAGTTTATTTGGACATGAAATATAACAGTTGTCTATGCCTTTCAATGGTATTCTGATCAAAGGCAGGCTAGAATTCAAACAAGCAACCATTTTTCTGCCATCAGGCATGATAAGCTGAGTAGACAAAGGGATGACGATGGATTGGTCCCAGAAAGCAATGAACCTTGCCCAAAGCCCTCATACTACCCTTCCTCACACACACACACACACACACACACAAAATTGATTAGTCATACAGTCAATCGTATGATATTTATGAGCATTTATCACCATATCAATTAGGGTTCACTTCATGGTATTCATCACATGTAGGACAACAACAGAACATAGCTTGTTTGCTCAAGTGGACAAGATAAGGCATGTGCAACGGCTCATTTAATTGGCTCAGTGGACTTGCCCCCCGGCATGGACACGCAAGCACACACACACACACACACCCTCGCTCGCACGCACACACCCTTGCACACACACACACACACACACACACACACACACACACACACACACACACACACACACACACACACACACATTATTTATGGTGGACACACAGATCTGTTTAATATGCCCACTAGCCTGGGAGTAACCTAACATAGCAAGCGTAAAAGAAAACACATGAGTGGATTTCCCACATCCGGTTTTCAGTAGAATAGGAAGCTAGGTTGAATTAGCTGTATCCCTGAAACCTGGAGGCATCTGGTTGTTGGCAACTCTGCTAATGGTGGTCTGGAAGCGGTCTTTGAATTAGATCCATGTCTTATCTTTTCATTTCAGCCAGTCCTGATAGCCTTCTAGCCACTGTAGAAACAAGAGTGTTGTTGCCTATCCTGATCAGGCCAAGACACAACAGATATAACATGTGACACAGCTGTTGGTCCATACTGATCCCTGAAATACTGTACATTAGAGGAGGATCTTGAGGACCATTGATATTGCTGTGTTGTAGTCTACAGATGCCATGTCTTACTTTGATCCTCCTGTTGTTGCAGGAATTTTCCTGCACCGCAAGAAGAAATGCAAAATGTGTAATGTAGTCGAGGTTTAAAAAGGCTTCTAAAGTTAGTAATTTCCTTGATTTGCCCTAATGAAAAATGTATCAACCCCTATACATTTCTTTCATTAAATATATTCCACATAAGAATTCACATTTCCTGTTGCTACAGGATTATTTATCTGCGGTGTGAAACTGGCTCAAATTAAGATACGAGATCTGTTTAAAGGTTTGTGTGGGGGAGATGGTTGTACAAAGGTTTGACAATATTGCAGCACATCATGTCATTATAGTGAGAGTCTATGGTGAGAGTCTAGTGAGAGTTATGTGGTTTTTCTGTTGTTCTGTGGTCATTCTGTGGTTCTGTGGCCTTTCCTCAAATTTAGTAATTTGCCCTTTTGGTGACCTTAATCTCACACAGTAGTAATTACTTCTCTGGACTAAAAGTGTTAATCAAAAAGTGTGTGCAAGAACTAAACTAAGAAGCTTTAAAGCTCAGTTAGTAGGCATTGTTAGACAGAACAGAACCACGGTTAGGTCATATGCTTGTCTGAATTAACACAACAACAAAAAATACACTACATGACCAAAGGTATGTGGACACCTGCTCGTCAAACATCTCATTCCAAAGTCATGGGCATTAATATGGAGTTGATCCCCCCCCCCCCCCTTGTTGCTATAACAGCCTCTACTCCATGCTTCCATTCAGCCACAAGAACATTATTGAGGTCGGGCACTGATGTTTGAACTCAACGTTCCAATTCATCCCAAAAGTGTTCGATGAGAATGAGGTCAGGCCGGTCAAGTTCTTCCAGACCGATCTCAACAAATCATTTCTGCGGACTTCGCTTTGTGCACAGGGGCATTGCTATGCTGAAACAGGAAAGGGCCTTCCCTTTAAGGCTGCTCAGCCATGGAAACCCATTTCATGAAGCTCCCGACGAACAGCTCTTGCTGACGTTGGTTCCAGAGGCAGTTTGGAACCCGGTAGTGAGTGTTTTAACTGAGGACAGATGATTTTTACACGCTATGCGCTTCAGCACTCAGAGGTCCTGTTCTGTGAGCTTGTGTGGCCTACCTCTTCGTGGCTGAGCCATTGTTGCTCCTAGACCTATCCACTTCACAATATCAGCATTTACAGTTGACCAGGATAGCTCTAGCAGGGCAGAAAATTGACAAACTGACTTGTTGGAAAGGTGATATCCTATGACGGGGCCACTTTGAAAGTCACTGAGCTCTTCAGTACGGGCCATTCTACTGCCAATGTTTGTGTATGGAGATTGCATGGCTGTGTGCTCAATTTTATACACCCGTCAGCAACGGGTGTGGCTGAAATAGCCGAATCCACAAATATGAAATTGTGTCCACATACTTTTGTATATATAGTGCAGCTGATTATTATATACAAGTCTCTTAATAGAAGATAACCAAGATGATAATTTATCAGCCAAGTGGCCTATGATTCAAATTCCTCACAAAGCGTTCATTCACAGGTGTGACCACCATATCCATAGCTCTGTCGAGCCTAAACAACGCTGTGCTCTATGGGATTTACTAGCCTGCCTTCCCTTTTTTTCTGAGTCGCTAGCATGGTCTGACAGGTGTTTGTCAGTTGAAATGTGAGGAGAGGAAAGGAGACATTGGTCAGGCCAGATCGCAGGCCAGGAGGGGGGAGGGGGTTGAGCGACCAACGCAAACTGACACCGCTAAGAATTCTCAATGTGAAGGATGGCGTTGCTCAGGTAGTAGACAATTGAAATGCCATCCCACTGCTCATCACTGAAATAGATCCCAACGGCCAACCAGAAAGACAGAGAGAGACACCTGCAGACTCCACAGAGTAGCTAGACATTAGGCTATACAAGTGGACTGCTTTTCTCTCATCAATGAATATCACATGAGGATCTCTATGGGTAGCAGAAAGACACCTCCAGATTCTTTCTTTCTTTAACCTTTATTTACACGGGGTGTCGTATTGAGACAAGGATCTCTTTTACAAATGATCCCTGTATTACCACAGTACACATATAAAAGACCCAGTATAGTCAAAAACATGATATCCCTGTGTTTTATATACAGTCGAAGTCGGAAGTTTACATACACCTTAGCCAAATACATTTAAACTCAGTTTTTCACAATTCCTGACATTTAATCCTTGTAAAAATTGCCAGTTTTAGGTCAATTAGGATCACCACCTTATTTTAAGAATGTGAAATGTCAGAATAATAGTAGAGAGAAAGATTTATTTCAGCTTTTATTTATTTCATCACATTCCCAGTGGGTCAGAAGTTTACATACAGTCAATTAGTATTTGGTAGCATTGCCTTTAAATTGTTTAACTTGGGTCAAACGTTTCAGGTAGACTTCCACAAGCTTCCCACAATAAGTTGGGTGCATTTTGGCCCATTCCTCCTGACAGAGCTGGTGTAACTGAGTCAGGTTTGTAGGCCTCCTTGCTCGCACACGCTTTTTCAGTTCTGCCCACATATTGTCTATAGGATTGAGGTCAGGGCTTTGTGATGGCCACTCCAATACCTTGACTTTGTTGTCCTTAAGCCATTTGCCACAACTTTGGAAGTATGCTTGGGGTCATTGTCCATTTGGAAGACCCATTTGTGACCAAGCTTTAACTTCCTGACTGATTTCTTGAGATGTTGCTTCAATATATCCACATACTTTTCCTACCTCATGATGCCATCTATATTGTGAAGTGCACCAGTCCCTCCTGCAGCAAAGCACCCCCACAACATGATGCTGTCACCCCCGTGCCTCATGGTTGGGATGGTGTACTTCGGCTTGCAAGCCTCCCCCTTTTTCCTCCAAACATAACAATGGTAATTATGGCCAAACAGTTCTATTTTTGTTTCATCAGACCAGAGGACATTTCTCCAAAAAGTACGAGCTTTTTTTATGGTGGTTTTGGAGCAGCGGCTTCTTCCTTGCTGAGCGGCCTTTCAGGTTATGTCAGTATGACTCGTTTTACTGTGCATATAGATACTTTTGTACCTGTTTCCTCCAGCGTCTTCACAAGGTCCTTTGCTGTTGTTCTGGGATTGATTTGCACTTTTCGCACCAAAGCACGTTCAACTCTAGGAGACAGAATGAGTCTCCTTCCTGGGCGGTATGATGGCTAGGTGGTCCCATGGTGTTTATACTTGCATACTATTGTTTGTACAGATGAACGTGGTACCTTCCGGCGTTTGGAAATAGCTCCCAAGGATGAACCAGACTTGTGGAGGTCTACAATATTTTTTCTGAGGTCTTGGCTGATTTATTTTTATTTTCCCATTATGTCAAGCAAAGAGGCACTGAGTTTGAAGGTAGGCCTTGAAATACATCCACAGGTTGCAAGTTCGAATCCCCGAGCTGACAAGGTACAAATCTGTCGTTCTGCCCCTGAACAGGCAGTTAACCCACTGTTCCTAGGCCGTCATTGAAAATAAGAATTTGTTCTTAACTGACTTGCCTAGTAAAATAAAGGTTAAAAAAAATATTTAAAAAATGTAAAAAAGGTACACCTCCAATTGACTCAAATGATGTCAATTAGCCTATCAGAAGCTTCTAAAGCCATGACATAACATTTTAGAATTTCCCAAGCTGTTTAAATGCACAGTCAACTTAGTGTATGTAAACTTCTGGCCCACTTGAATAGTGATACAGTGAATGATAAGTGAAATAATCTGTCTGTAAACAATTGTTGGAAAAATTACTTGTCATGCACAAAGTAGATGTCCTAACCGACTTGCCAGAACTATAGTTTGTTAACAAGAAATGTGTGGAGTGGTTGAAAAACGAGGTTTAATGACTCCAACCTAAGTGCATGTAAACTTCCGACTTCAACTGTACATATCCATACTATCAGGTTGGAATAATACTGTGAAATTGTGAAAATGACCAAAATGCCCTTTTATTGTTAAAGTTTGAAAAGCCCGCCTGAAATTTCAGCCTATTTTGGTGGGAAGGAGCTCCAAACCTCTCTGCCATTAACAGCTAGTTTTCTGTTTTCCCCTCCTTACTCAGGCCACACCCAGACAGTCCGAGCAAAATTATTGCTTCATAAATTGCTCTTTACCAAGAAGCTATTTTTTTATATATTTTTGACCATTTTAATTAAAAATAATCTGTAAATATGAAATGTAATCAATCTTTAAATATGAATTGTGATAAATGAATACAAATTTAAACAATAAATACATATAATACATTTTGTGTGTAGTAAGACACTACAAGTTGAGAATGACTTTGCACAGACACTTTTGACAAATAGATATGGCAATGATTTCAGTCACCACTGCCATCATGCTAGGTACTGTACACACCATTAAATGAAATGACTGAAAGTCACTGTTCGGCCTGCTTTCGCTATTTCAAACTACAGAGAAGTTTATAGACTGCTGATGTAGAAACTTTTCCCTCACCTATAAAGTCCCTGGTTGACTTTAATGAGGAGGTTGAGTCCTTGTTACTGTGTTCCCCCCTCCTGTCTCTCCTCTCCCCTGCTGTTAGTCTCAGGGACACTGTGTGTGTGTGTGTGTGTGTGTGTGTGTGTGTGTGTGTGTGTGTGTGTGTGTGTGTGTGTGTGTGTGTGTGTGTGTGTGTGTGTGTGTGTGTGTGTGCGTGCTCATTTCCCTGCCTTTTAAATGCAGGGAGAAGAGCCAGACAGGCTCATTTGGAATGGAGCTTAGAGAGATAACTGCCTCTGAGAGCTCTGGTGCACAGGGTAAATTTGAGATGTCAGTCATGTCTGTCAGGGCTTTCCCCCAGTGGACATGTGGATCAAGTCAAAGAGATGGAGTAATCCACACACACACACACACACACACACACACACACACACACACACACACAGAGAGAGACATTTTGAAGGATGTCACTACAGCTTCCTCATTTTCATCAGCCTGCTTACCACTGGCTTTCTGATCGAATGGGAAACTGTCTGAGTGTGCGTGTGCGCAGGCGCACACACACATATAGGATGCGCTTCAGAAAATGTCAGCGAGTTACATAGTTTTATCATAGGTTTAGATTAAGAGTTGAAACGAGAGGTAAACGTGAATGGCATAAGGCCTTTTGGATTTGGAAGTTTTTATAAGGCTCCATTGAACTCTGGAATGTTTGAAAAATAAATGAGATCACTCAGTGAACTGTGCAGGAGGTCATTCAAAAGAGCTGGATTCCTTTTTATACAGTACCTCTCTGAAGATAAAGATAATGGAGTATGACATTACTAGCTATTGGTTTCATAAAAGAGTTCTGCATGAACCATAGTATATTATCACAAAGTTTTTGGTTTTACTCATGTTATGGGATATAACTTAAGCAGCATTCAAGCATTGTTTATCTGCTGCCATGGAATAAATTACCCAACTCATCAGCACTGTGTGGGAAAAAGACATGTCATTTAGTTTGAGTTTTCCATGACAGGAAGTGATTGAAGGATTATGAAGATAGATGTTGAGTTAAGAGGTTTAAAGAGACAGTGATTCAACTAATCTTCCTGCTGGTCGAAGGCTATATGGCACAACTGTGACATGGTAACTAGAGTTGTGTTCCAAAGGGTGCTCCATAAGGGTCTGGTCAAAAGTAGTACACTATATTAGGGCCCTCAAACTCAACTCTGGACCTCGAAGCCAGTTCCACAAAAAAAATTCATTGTTCCCCTCTAGTCAGGAACTGATTTAGATCTGGGACACCATGTGTGTACAATTCATTATCAGGTAGAACCGAAAACCAGTAGGCTTCGAACCTCGTAGGATAAGAGTTGAATACCCCTGATATATGGTATAGGGTGCCATTTGGGACTCACCCTAGTGACTACGCTACCATGTTGACTCCTTGGCCCTGCAGGACCAGTGTCAGATGTTGTGAATGACACAGCATTAGGTCTGTGATTGAACTGAGTCACTCCCCACTGTGTCATTCACAGTTGACTCAGTTGCCAGTGTTGGCAGATGGCGGAAAAAGCCGGGCCCAGTAGCCAGACAGGTGGTGGTGATGGAGGGTGTTTTGCTGCAGTTCTATTTGAGTAACTTTGACAGAAATGTGAGTTCTGATTCAGCAGTCAGTGCAGAACAGAGGACAGCTCATTAAAACATTGCTGTTCAGAGTCAGGCCAGGTGGCCGAGGTGACTGGAGGAGTACTGGAATGCTTTGAAGACAGTGTATATGTCCCAGTAGCACCCTATTCCCTATTTAGTGCCCTACTTTTGACCACGGCCCATAGGGGACTTGCCTAGTTAAACAAAGGTTAAATAAAAAATGTAATAAATGTAAGGCAGTGTTTCCCAACTCCAGTCCTCGAGTACCCCAACATAACCCTGGATGAGCACACCTGATTCAACTATTCATCAAGCCCTAATGAGTTGAATGAGGTGTGTTTGTCCGGGGCTACAACATAAATATATGCTGTTGGGGGTACTGGAAGACTGGAGTTGAGAAACACCGATATAGGGAATAGGGTGCCATTTGGGATGCAACAGGCACTCAGCTCCCAGTATGCTTCATTCTCTTTCTGCAAAGCAAACAAATGCTGGCTCTTCTGTTTAGATACAGTACTGTGCAAAATATAGATAGTGTACCTGTCTCAGTAGATCCTGTCAAGTCGCAGGCAAACTCTCCAGAGAGACTTTAAAGTTGAAAAAACGTTTATGTATTATCTGCTTTGTAAGATATAGTGGTGAAAAATATGCGGCCTCTTATTGGCAGGCTTAACTGGTTGGCTCAGACTTGAAAACATGAGTTCCTGTACATTAAAACATATTGTTTTTTATTGGGTTGTACTTTCCATTATCCTTTGATATTATATAGCCCTCCTGGGTTGTAGCCTACACAGTGCAGACATGCTGTGTGTCAGCCCACCTCCTCGTGGGATCCTGATAGACTTGATTTACTGTCTCTCTGTTTCTTTCACCCCCTGTTCGTCTGTGGTGTTTTTGGCGAAGAGAGGAGGGGATTACTAGTGTATTTTCTCTGGCCTCCTGGTTTTATTCTCGTTCAACACATACAGTATGTGTGTCTGTGTGGTAAGACCTAGAGAGGCTCTTGTGAATCATGCTCTAATTCACCCTCGAGAGTACACAGCAGGCTTTATAGAGAGTCGGGAGGGACAGTGTAGCCATAGTTAGAGACGCAAATGTATTGTATCAAGACAATACCCTGGCCCCCTAATGCTGTTCCTCCCCACTCCTTTCACTATGTCTAGAGAGTCATGTCTTTACCCCCTTTAATGGTGAACACCATGTGACACAATGGTGTGTCATTGCTGATCTTTGGGGTGTGTTTTTTGAACTGTTGTGTCGTAGCTAAATGTTGTCTTCTGTTGTCGACGACTTATGCTCCAGCAGGAATTCAAAGCCTGAATTAGTAAATCAAGTGGTCTTTGTGTGGCCTTTCTTCTAGGCCCTGTTGAAGATGGACTGCCAGGGTCTGGTGGCCAGGCTGATCATGGACTTTGTCCTGCTGACCACGGCCGTGGAGGTGGCCCCGCGCTGGAGGGAGCTGGCTGAGAAGCTGGCCCGGGTAAACAAGCAGCAGATGGAGCAATACGAGGCTCCGCACAGGGACAAGAACGGCCTGGTGGACAATGAGGTGAGATTATCAGCCCATTACTTCTAGGTACTGTAACATTTACTGGGTTTGACTGGTGTTGGCTGCCTCAGACCGGTAATCAAAATGGACGTGAGAAAATGCTAACCCTGCCATCTGGTTCTTGTGTGCAGTGTTCTTTCATATCAGCCAGTCAGACTTGACCTTAGACGCGCATTTGGAATGATTCTCTGTCCCCTCTGTTGATCTTAAAGGGTTTTATAAGTACATTGGATTTATTGATTGATCGTTTGTTCTATGACAGTCAATTGATTGATTCTATGTTGACAGTCAATGTGGAAGCCAGCCTATGACTTCCTGCTGACCTGGGCGGCCCAAATTGGGGACAGCTACCGGGACGTGATCCAGGAGCTGCACCTGGGCCTGGACCGGATGAAGAATCCCATAACCAAGCGCTGGAAGCACCTCACCGGAACCCTCATTCTGGTCAACAGCCTAGATACGTTACGCAGCTCTGCCTTCAGCCCTGTAGGACAGGGGGACTATGCCATTTGATCTGTAACCAGCTACGTCTGAAATGGCATCCTATTCCCTAAAGAGGCTGTGTTTTCACTAATTGGCCAGCCACATCAGATCTTTTCACATCCGATCTTTTTCAGAGCTATTCTGATTGGTCAAAAGACCAATTAGTGAACGAAAGATCAGAATTGGGCTGCCTGTGTAAATGCAGGCATAGTAGGCCACACGTTTTTGGCTGGAGCCTGGTCAGAAGTAATGCACTATGTAGGAAATAGTGAGTCTCAGGAGCAATCTGAGGGGTGATTCCTAACTCCCACTTACGTGAAATGTTAACTTAGTCATGCATTGACGTCAGTGGGAGACTAGGTGAGCGTTTGGTTTAACTTGAAGTTAGAGTTCACACCCAGAGATTTTTGAATCTATGTCAGAAATGGTACCCTATTCCCTACATAGTAGTGCACTAGTTTTTGCAAGAACCTGGTCAAAAGTAGTGCGATATATAGGGAAAAGTGTGCCATTTAGGATGCAATCTGAGTCTCTGGAGCTTGGCACTATGGATCCAGCAGGACTACTACTGGTCTCCTCCAGCCCTCAGGATGACCAATCACCAATCGGACCTTGACCGTAGCTGTTATTCCTTGAACTTTCAACTCTTGACCCTGCTCCCATCCTGTTGCACAGGACTACAATGCTTTGTAACCAGTAACCACCACTTCACACAGAGCACATGTTACTGTAGGTCTGTTTCTCTAGCGGGTTAAACACTCAACACTCTCATTGGAATTTACAGTAGATTATTATTAAGCCACAATACTGACGTGATTTCTAAAGGGTGGTTTTTAATCTGTATTGTCTTTTGCTACACCTTTTTTTCTACAGAAAGTGACATAGCACTCGTTTTTATTGCTTTCTTTCCCACTAAATATATAGAGATATATTTCAAATGAAAAATGTACAGAAACTTGATTTTTGAAATGCATTATATTATACGCAACCTCTTTGGATTTCTATTTCTATCCCCCTTAAGTGTTCCTGTGCTTCAAATCTCTTTTGGACTGCTCTTTGTACTTTTTGCTTGCCAAAACAGTTAGGTGCTAGCCTAGATCACAGTTTATTGTTCTACATAAAAGACTCATAATTTCAGAATAAACCCCCTTTGGTTTAGTTTCCTCTACGTTCACTTTAGGACAAAATGCGTGCCACAAAAAGCTGAATAATAATTACATAATGTATCCAACAAGGATCTTTTCTCTTTGTTTCCTGAAAGTTTAAACGCAGAATTACCTCACAACATCGTCTCTTCTTTTCATTTGTGAACAATTCTTTTGAGGAAATAAATAGGCTGTGATGGTTTCAATTGCTTGATACGCCATTTTAAAGCTTGTGAACTAGTGATGCCTTTTTGTCCTTGATTTGCTCAGAAATATATTTTGGTTGCTGTGTTTTCCATTTTCAATGATACCCTTTATCAATCAAAAGCTCAAACTCTGGAGCTTTGAACCTTTATACAGTCTTTCTCTTTGTGTAACGCTACTGTGTGTTTTCAGTGCAAGAGCTGTGTTTTGTGAATGCAGATGAAATGTCAGTAGTATTATTTGCGTAGTTAAATGGTCACACTGGTCTGTGACGGTACCGATTGACAAGTTCTGCCCATCGATGCCTCCATTAGTTGTTATCTTTATCTGTTGGTTCATATTGACTCAATAAAATGACTGACAATTCTAAAGTGCCTCTGTCAGGCAGTGTGCAGGTTCATGGTCGGAATTTGTGTTCCCGTGATTCTACATTCACAGACATTATTCAACATGATTTGTCTCAGTATGGCCCTACACAAAGGAGCACAGTGAAAGAATAGCCTAGGATACAGTGTTTTCTGGTGAGGAGTTATTGGACTCTTGGGCTAGTGGCCAGTTGGCTTGTTTGCTAATTTAAGGCATTCCTAAGCACTTGCATCAGGCTGATTCAGGAGAACAATCTCATACTGAATTTAAATAACACAATTAATTGTAGACTTGCAAAAGTTTTTTTGTATTCCCATAAAAAAGGTACTTTTAATGAGGTAACTGAATTCATGAAAACACAAAGATATTATAATGAACAACAAATCACAGTAATATATGGATGGATGAAATACTGTATGCAACAGGATCTCACACACAAATTTCCAGTCTTGACGTTCGTCCAACTTGCGCCAAGGTCTAATTGCAAGTCAAACGGCAAATTATGCCATCAAAAAGTGAGATTGGGTTGCAGCGACTGTCTGTTAGTTACATTTGACATTTGAGTCATTTAGCAGACGCTCTTATCCAGAGCGACTTACAGTTGGTGCGTTCATCTTAAGATAGCTAGGTGAGACGACCACATCTCAGTCGTAGTAAGTCAATTCTTCCTCAATAAAGCAAGACAAGTGCAACTTTTATTTGTATTAATTTGAAGGTTGAAAAACAGATGGGCTGTGGCATTCTGGATAAGTTGCAGGGGTTTGATGGCAAAAGCGGGGAGCCCAGCCAACAGATAGTTGCAGTAGTCCAGACGGGATATGACTAGTGCCCGGATTAGGCCCTGCGTCACTAGTTGTTGGAGTTCGTGGGAGGCCTTGGTTTATCTGAGTTCTAGCAATATGAGAGTGGATACCCAAGCCGAGGCATTACACATAGTTCAGTAGAAGGATGTTTAAATGTATGAAACTTTCTCTGTGCCCAATATTGAAGGTAGAGCTCTCATTGGAAGGGCACTGCAGCAGTTGAATCAATGTGATTTCCATAGGTCTGATCGAAATGTACCACCCCCTCACCTCTCCACAGTCTGGACAGAGAGAGGACAGGCTCGACGTGCACCTATTAAAAGAGAGGAGGATGAAGGAGAAAGAGGGGGAGCAAAAAAGAGGAGATGGAGAAGAGTGGCCAGACACCAATGCATTCCTAAACGTATAGATCACATCTAGTATTGTGTTGCTGTCTGTCCTGTCGCACCTTTATATAATAATAATGGGGTTAATTAATTAAACTCAATCTATGATAATTATTCCTCCATAACGGAGACAGACTCCCCATGGCGACGGAGGGCACCTGCAGTTCCCTTCTTCCTGCTTCCATATGAGTCACCACGGCGATAAACATTCCTCCCTGCCCGTCGCCTGGTTACAGCTCAATGGCCTTCACCGTGCGTGCTCAGAGAGAGGGTCACACCATTGTCTGGGGTTCGACCCTCTGCTTGTGAATCATGCATAAACCAATGAATGCCCATGAGACATTAAGGCCAGTCCAGACCATACACAGTGTATTGGGACATTGAGGATGGCTGTGAAAGAAATCCTCACGCAAATACAAAGTACAAATGCAAAGCAGGCCTACAATCGTCACTTTCTCAGATAAGCTGAGGAATTGAAGCTTGGGACAGGGCAGGGGCTTAGTTTCCCAGGCCCATGTTTCACCTCATGTGTTCTTTTATTTCTCAAAATGTAAATGAACTGTTATGGTCAAAAGAGGTGCCTAGGCTAGTGGGTTTTATAATGGAGGAAGCTTTTTGAGGTAATGATGATGTGATCATTAGTCTACAGATGGAAGATGTTGTGAGCTGAGGGCGAGGCTTGTCCCATTTACTAAATGTTGTTTGATTTCATATCCTGTCTCCCTGGGATCATGAATAATCACCTCTGTCCCTGACTCCGTGTGTGTGTGTGTGCGCGTCCGTGCACGTGTGTATGTGACTCCATGGTGTGTGTGCCAGTGTGTCCATGTGCCAGTGTATGTGTGTGTGTTCACTCAAAGTACTGTAATTTATAGGGAGGGAGAACATATTGGCTGAATGTGCTGCTTTGATGATTTGCTGTCTCCATGGTAACCTCTCCATATAAACACTTGCCAAGGGAGTGAGCTTGCCTCTGTCTGAGAAGAGGGGGAAAGCACTTGAGTTTCTACTGCCAACAGCCTGACACTGAGGGAGAGAGAGGGGGAGGGCCTAGTCACTCTACAACACTACACACAGTGATCATCGTAAATCTTGTTGACTTCAATTCAATGCTTCTACAATATTCAAAAATATTTTAGCTGTGAAAAATAAATAACCTAACCAGGCAACAAAATGCTGCAAACCTAGTTTCCGGTGAAACCAGTGTAGGCTAGTTACAGTTGTCTTACTCTCTAGGCCTGGTCATATAAAAATGCTGTCCTAAGCAGTATACCAAATGGCCTTGTTGCTACTTTTCCTGTTCACTTTCTCACTAATGTCCCATGGAGTCTTGCAGGGTTCTGTAAATTATACTGTCAGCACATGAGAATAAGAGTATAGTCAGGTGGGCGGGCGGGAGGAGGACAGGACAGGAGGGAATGGCCAGGACACCCATGGCACAAAGTGGACACTTTAATTAACAGTCTCACTAGTTCAGCAGCGAAGGGAGACTGGTACTCTCTCTCACTCTGTTTGTCTCTCTCTCGTTCTCTATCCAATCCAGGCTGCATCACATCCGGCCGTGATTGGGAGTCCCATAGGGCGGCGCACAATTGGCCCAGCGTCGTCCGGGTTTGGCCCGGGGTAGGCCGCTATGGTAAATAAGAATTTGTTTTTAACTGACTTGCCTAGTTAAATAAGGGTTTACATTTAAAAATGTAAAAATAATCAATAGGAGGTTATTAGACCATCCCCTCTTCTAACTATACTAGGACATGACTGGAGTTTCATTTAACCCACAGTAGATTTCTGCCACACTGTCGTTCTAAATAAGTTGACCTATTTGCTTATGGTTTTGCCTACACCTAGTGACCTGCTTCTTAAATGATATGAGCAAAAAATATGGCAAGCCAGACAAAAATTCAAAGGGCCTATTTATATAACGAATGTGAATTCGGAGGGCAGAAATGATTAAATATTAAAGCATTAGACCTCTCACTAAATGCATCAGTCATACAAAAGTTACACTTAAATCCGAAATGGTTCTCCAGTAAATTGGTAGGAATGTCTCACCCCATGTTCAAGAATGGCCTTTTCCCCTTTATTCAGATTACAACTGCTCACTTTCGGTTGTTTGAAAACAAAATCGTCTCCAAAATACAGTTATTTTTTAAACAAGCCTTAGAAAGTTGGTTGCAATTTCAGTTTAATCCACCTGAAAAGAAAGAACAAATGATACAACAAATATAGTGTGGTTAAACTTAAATATACTAATTGATTTTAAAAAATTGAAAAATGTATGACTTTTGTAAATGATATCATAAATAGGAATCAAATCAAATCAAATCAAATCAGATTTATTTATATAGCCCTTCGTACATCAGCTGATATCTCAAAGTGCTGTACAGAAAGTGCTGTACAGAGTGGTGGCGTTATGTCACACATGCAGCTACCACAGACATATGGAAATGTCTGCTCTGCCCAAAATTACAACCAACTAATTGCAGCATTACCACAAAAAATGGAAGAGGTAAGTAGAAGGGGAAAAAAGCAAGGAAGATAAATTGAAAAATAGTTGGGAAGAGATTTTTGAGATTTCCATTGCACGTGGTTTATGTATTGACATGCAAAACAACCCCGGACGCAAAACGTAGAATTTTTCAATTTAAATGATTTTACAAAATTCTTGCAACCAATAGAATGTTATATATTTTGGGGGATACAATCTTCCCAGCTCTGCAGATTCTGCTGTGAGGAGGCAGAGTCATTAGATCATTTATTTTGGTACTGTCCATATTTTTTTGTGAAGCATCACAGCACAGTTGTAAAATATATGGCAAATAGAAATCCAAAATGGATGGTGTTCAGAGATAGATGGGAGGGGTTGAACAGAGATGAAGGGTGGGACTAATAACAAGATAACCAATGTAAAACATACAGGGTCTGTAAAATGTATATAGGTTCAGAAATCTTGTGAAATAGCACAGTTACAAATAGAAATGGAACTGAATGGACATCAGAAATAGAGGAAGGACTAAAAACAAATAAAAAATATAACTATTGTAAAATAGACTGTCTGTAAAATGTGTATAAACTGATGGTAGAAGCCTAAGTGTTATTGTTTATTAGTTTACAATTGGAGGAAGGCTGGTAGGGTTTGCGGGAAATAATAAAGGTATATTCTAAAAAAAAGTATGTACTGTATATGTATGTATGTATGTATATATATGAATGTTTATGTCATATATGGGAGATTGGAAATGATGCAGACAATTACATTGATGGAAGCAACAATCTTTCCGCAATATTAAAGCTGATCCACCCCTTTAAAAAAATTTATGAAATTAAATTAAACTTAAAAATAGGCTGTTCTGTGTTTTAGCCACAGCATGGAATTGCATTGTATCTCTCTGGTTTGAACCTTTATCGTTGCTTAAGTCTGAGCTCAAAACTAAGTCTACTGGGTGTTGCTATTCTCCATTGAATGCATTCTTGTGTCTATACCTTGACACGCTTCCTTTCGTCTCAGGAACACTTCCAAGGCTCTTGAAATTGCCAGTGCCTAGCAACAGAATGGGTCCCATGTGTTCGGATGTGTTGAGTGTTCTGCTTTCCATTTCAATATGTATATTATTCTAATCCACACACCATTTCAAGCTCCTCTAAGAAATTGCGTGTAGGTGACAGGCTGCCATGTTTGATTTAATCTATAAACAAATATCATTTAATAGAATAAAGTACATCTTTTTCCCTGTTAACTACATTTTTGGTTAAAGACAATATGCAAATCCTGCTTCACAACAGCTTGTGTGTGTGTGTGTTTCTGTGCATGCGGGCGTGCTTGTGTGTGTGTGTGTGTGTGTGTGGTCTCCATTTTACTCCGGTTTCCCTACTGAAAATAGCAGCAGTGTTTCTCCCTCCACCTGTAGTGTACCCTCTCCTCTGCAGGCAGGCTGTGTCCACTGGACCATAGCAGAGGCAGTACCAGGTACACTGGAGATGGAGTGGAAGACAAAAGTGAAGGGACTTCCGAGTGTGTGGGGGTCGATTTCAGGGAAGGAGAAATGTCAAACCTTGCTGAATGCCGAACTAGATAGAGCAGAAGTTAGAACATGAAATGTATCCTCATTTAGCTGTTAATCAGGCTTTCACGGGTAATATACAGAAACCGTAGGCTACTAAAATCACTTTGTTTGGCACCAAATGTTCTTTTAAAACTAACAATGTACAACATGAATTAAAAGAAAGTTCTGGAACCTTGAAAGTTCAACCAAAAATGCTACATTACTTAGAGAGAGAAAATGTTGGGCTACAAAGTGATGATTGCAGTATTGGTAGAAACGCTTCAAGCCTCCAAGAACGCCAAGCACACTTCTACTAAAGATCCATGATTTGGCCTGTGTCATTATTTACCCCATCAAAACGAGTCACATCTGCATCCCAAATGGCACCCTGTTCCCTACATAGTGCCCTACTTTTGACCACATGCAATGGGGCTCTGGTAAAAAGTTGTCACTCTATACGGAAAAGACGACCATTTGAGACTCGAACTGAGAGAACTGGAAGGAAATCAATGTTACTGATGTCTCTTTATGCCACTGAAGCACTTTACATCAGAGCTACTTTGAAATGCATGAGCTGGCATGGCTGGAAGGATGGCTCAGGTGTCAGGCAGTAGGACTGGTTAAACACCAATAAAGAAGTGGCATTTCACATGGAGAGAGAGCGATAAAAGAGACTCCTTTTGTCTTCCTATAGGGAGCTGGATAAGGCAACATTATTTGCAATGTGTTGATTTGTGATGAGCCTCAGCTTTCTTTCATTTTATTGATCCCAGCTCCCACCACATGCTGCATCAATGAGCCACGCAAGGATAAAAAGCCATTTGTGGGGAACACGGCCCTGTTGAGTCAGGTTGCACAGTTAGATATGTAGAAAGGCTATAGGCCTCCCTTGACTGGATCCTAGTAGGAGCATCATTCTTTACTCTAACTCTCTCTTTCTCCCTCTCTCCTTGAGTTGAGCTGTATAATTAGTTTGCTTCTTTGGGGATAAAACGTTTTTGTATGAAGAAACAAAATATATAGCCTATTAGCCAACAAGTCTATATGTTGCACTGTGTGTATTTATGCATAAACTATTTAGTTACAAAGCATAGGAATTCACTAATAGACCTACCCTAAATGGTCTCATATACGATTAAGAAAGGCTGACCTGAAAATAAAATGCATCCCTGGCTGAACTGTGATAAATGGAGAAAATATGAATTAGGTGCTTAGTTAATAACCCCTGAGGCAGGCTGTAAAGGCCCACACAATAAAACGGCAGCCCTGCCACTTGGTTTGCTATGGAAGCCTGCTGAGGAGTTGTCCTGACATCTAGTGGTGTATCTTTGCAACACATGCATGTTTTGTAATGTGATGAAAATGCAACTTGCCATGGGTCATTATAAAAAAAAAAGGCAATAGGCCTACCCGGCAAATAAATGTGTCTAAACTCAACCTCCTCAATTATGGTGCAGTATTCATGTCATAGGCATACATATTTTAAATTTCTATATTTATTTGTATGTGTATGTCATAGCTTACACGGGTGCCAGGAATTTATTTGAATAAATAAATAAATATAACACTGTACAAAGTTTTGTAACCTTGAAGTTTCGTTTCACTATTGACCCTTAGTGCAGTTTGCTTGCCGCTATGCACACGCGGCACCGGTAATGTGAAGTTTCTCCCCTCCATACTGAGGTCTATAAGCATTCCTGATTTGTCTGCTACGCGAAGGCGGAGTCTCCTAGTGTAGTAGACTAATTTGTGTGCGCAACGCTGAATGGTAACCACTGTGGCAACCTTGTGAACCAACAGTCTCTCCACAGCGCTGGGCTTCAGGATGTTATTTTTTTCGCTGAGAACAGAAATGTTCTTTATTTAGGCTACCTGGCCTCTTCAGAGAAGGTCTGCATTTGCATATTAATTCATTTCAAGACGAGATGTTAATACAACAACCCGTGGTGGATTGTTAGGCAGCATCCGATTATTGAATAGCATTTGTTGGCTGCAGCTGTATGCGACGGGAGACAACGTGCCAGAGGTGACTGCATCTCATCGCAGCATTTATTGATAGACCAAGGGGGACTGATGACAATAACAATTTCAGATAGTATTTAATTGTGCTCGTCTACAACACATACAGGTTATCTACCTCGAGAAATGCGTGCTTGCAGAACGCATTAGCAGAAGATGGAACAACAATGACTTTTTTCATATAGATCTCTGAAAGCTATAGCCCATGTGTATGCCTAGCTTAAAGCAGGTCCCTCTTATTGGACTTCTCATTCACTAGTGCGTAAAATGGGCAACAGTTTTTCTAACATAGCTGCTTTTCAGTCCCTGCATATTGTTATGCTGGGTTTAGATTCTGCCGGTAAAACGACTGTTCTGTACCGCCTGAAATTCAACGAATTTGTGAACACTGTTCCCACAATCGGATTTAACACCGAGAGGATAAAACTGAGTAACGGTACCGCCAAAGGGATTAGTTGTCATTTTTGGGACGTCGGGGGACAGGAGAAGCTGAGACCGTTGTGGAAATCCTACAGTCGGTGCACGGATGGCATAATTTACGTAGTGGACTCAGTGGACGTGGACAGACTAGAGGAAGCCAAAACAGAACTGCATAAAGTTACCAAATTCGCAGAAAACCAGGGGACTCCATTACTGGTGATAGCCAACAAGCAGGACTTGCCCAAGTCTCTACCGGTCCATGAGATTGAGAAGCAACTGGCACTGCACGAGCTCAGCCCTTCTACCACCTACCATGTCCAGCCTGCATGTGCCATCATAGGTGAAGGTCTCCATGAAGGCATGGATAAACTGTATGAAATGATTGTGAAACGAAGGAAATCATTGAAACAAAAGAAAAAGAGATAAAAACTCATTACTGTGAAGTTGACCGCTATCTTCTGAGCTGCCTGCTACTGTACCGTGACTTTTGCTATAGTGGGCATGTCAGGTGATTCTTGTTATGATCCACTGTATAGCTTTGGGTTTATTGGTGAAGCTAGTCACTTTTAGCTGTGCTGTTACATTCAATTACACAGAGGGAGGAAAATAAAAACTTGCCTCTTGCTATCAGAACTGTCCTTGACAGGCTGGTACCTGTTTGTTGCTGCGTCACAGTATTTTCTTGTCAATACTTTTTTTCTCCTGAAGAGTGCATGGCCTACACAGCACTTTTTGACAGACTGGAGTAGCCCACATTATTTCCTGATTGGAATGAACGTCATTAATCAATATGCTTATAATTTTATTTTCCCACTGCGAGCTCTGTTTATGTTACTAACACATTGAGAGAGACCGTCCATTTCTTTCTAATATTTCCTCTGCTCATTTGATAACTGGGAAAACAGTGCTGTTTTATAGTAGAATACAATAGCCTATATTGGGGTTAAGGTGTCTTTCGAATATAGAAGCCTATTCATATATTGCACGTTTCACCACAATATTATTTGGAACGTTTGTTTTATGACTGATGCCCATTCTACTTAATGCAGTGCCGATGAAGATTTAGTCTGAAGTGCATTACTGTGGCTTGGAAACACGATTATATTCCGAAAGGAGGCTAATAATTAGTAGGACAAGCTTTTGTCATTATTGTTATGTCGCCAGATTGACTTTAGATGCAGTATAACTTTAGCTAGCTAAGATTGAGGGGAGAGTGCAACATTTTTGCTAGCTAACATTAGCATTGGTACCTATTTCTGACAAACTTTGCTATCTCACGGCAACATTGTCATCTCTCTCAAGTAAACTTGACGCCATCATAATGATGGCAAAGTTGTTTTCTACTAATTATTTGTCTTCTTCAGCAACATCATCGGATTTCCAGGCCACTATAGTGTAATTTTAATGAAACAGTAATTAGCCCCCACTCAGAAAGTCTGGGACTGCAGTCCAAACACTTAAAAGACACATCATCATTCACTTACTTTCGCCTTACAGGCTGACTACACCGCACGCGTCGCGTTGCAAAAATACATTTAAAAATCTATATTATTAAATTATTACGCCAACGAGCATCTGCGTTGCCAAGGGCTAAAATAGAAATCAGTTATATTTGTGACGCAGATCGTGCTGCAAGTCCTGCCTCTCCCATCTCCTCATTGGTTTATAGAAGCAGGTACCCACGTGCCATCTCCTCATTGGTTATACCCATATGGGTGACTGAAAGACGAACTAGGTCAGTGGCGGTAATACACCTAATTTATGAAAGTTGCCAATCTCAATATAAAGTCCATAGAAGAAAAAGCTTAGAAGAATGACTAGAAATGATTCGGATGACCGGTTTGTGTGTGGATTAATTGTCAGAGTAGAGGACCTTGTGCATTTCAGGTAAAATAACAACTCAATGTTTATATCCCAGGACAAATTAGCTAGCGACAGCAAGCTAGCTAAATTGGACAAATTAGCTAGCAAGCTAGCTAGCAAAATTGCCATAAATGTTTAGTGCTTTTCACCTGTCCCAAAACTAATGTAATTTGTTCAGAGTTTGTTTTGATATTTTAACCTGTGTGTCGTGTTTGGTGTGGGGGGAAATTTATGCACGATGGCGCATGCGCACAGTCGGATTGGGTTCCGTGTTACATGCTGACCACATGACTCGCGTTGCGTGCGCAAGAGTTGCAAGATAAATTTAAACACAGTTGAAGTCGGAAGTAAAAAATACCTTAGTCAAATACATTTAAACTCAGTTTATCACAATTCCTGACATTTAATCCTAGTAAAAATTCCCTGTTTTAGGTCAGTTAGGATCACCACTTTATCTTAATAGAATGTGAAATATCAGAATAATAGTAGAGAGAATGATTTATTTCAGCTTTTATTTCTTTCATCACATTCCCAGTGGGTCAGAACTTTCCATACACTCAATTAGTATTTGGTAGCATTGCCTTTAAATTGTTTAACCTGGGTCAAACATTTTGGGTAGCCTTCCACAAGCTTCCCACAATAGGTTGGGTGAATTTTGGCCATTTCCTCTTGACAGAGCTTGTGTTACTGAGTCAGGTTTGTAGGCCTCCTAGCTCGCACACACTTTTTCAGTTCTGCCCACAAATGTTCTGTAGGATTGAGGTCAGGGCTTTGTGATGGCCACTCCAATACCTTGACTTTGTTGCTAAGCCATTATGTCACAACTTTGAAAGTATGCTTGGGATCATTGTCCATTTGGAAGACCCATTTGCGACCAAGCTTTAACTTAACTGATGTCTTGAGATGTTGCTTCAATATATACACATCATTTTCCTGCCTTATGATGCCATCTATTTTGTGAAGTGCACCAGTCCCTCCTGCAGCAAAGCACACCCACAACATGATGCTGCCACCCCTGTGCTCACGGTTGGGATGGTCTTCTTCGGCTTGCAAGCCTCCCCCTTTTTCCTCCAAACATAACGATGGTCATTATGGCCAAACAGTTCTATTTTTGTTTCATCAGACCAGAGGACAATTCTCCAAAAAGTATGATCTTTGTCCCCATGTGCAGTTGCAAACCGTAGTCTGGCTTTTTTATGGCTGTTTTTGAGCAGTGGCTTCTTCCTTGCTGAGCTGCCTTTCAGGTTATGTCGATATAGGACTCCTTTTACTGTGGATATAGATACTTTTGTACCTGTTTCCTACAGCATCTTCACAAGGTATTTTGCTGTTGTTCTGGGATTGATTTGCCCTTTTCGCACACCAAAGTATGTTCATCTCTAGGGGACAGAACGCGTCTCCTTCCTGAGTGGTATGATGGTCCCATGTTTTTTCACATAATGATTGTGTTTTCATGTATGCCCTACAGTCAATTTTGAGTGCATGTCTACTTATATTAAATATATAATTATTAATATACGCCTACCACTTGTAGCTAGCAAATGAATTAGCTAACTAATGTTAGCCTGACTGCTGTAGCTGGAACTTCTGAAGAAGGAAATTTTTTTATTTCTACAATTTCTAAAAGATAACCAAACAAAACATATTTACTTTTTACGAGACGTGCTTGTGCCGTCATGTGCATTAGTATCACAATTTCAAACTTATTTGCATTCGTTTTTACTTATACTTGTATGTTGACTTCTCCATTGATGTTGTTTTTAAGTTTTCGTGGACTTTTCTTAGCGGATGTACAATCGTCGCAAATTGAATTTTGGAGAGTTTCAGGCCCCGGAGTGAACATAATTGTACACTCTCAAAGCCGACTAAAAACGAGGGCTGAGGGGCTTACGTTACAAACTCCCCTTGCTTGGCTAATCATTTGGACCTCCTTCCAAGATGGCGACGGGGATTCCCCCAAGGGCATAAGGCGAGGGCAAGTGGACGAGGGTGTGTCTTTTAAGTGTTGGGACCGCAACCTATGTGTTCTCACTTCAATAGCATGATACTCACCCGTGTTCTAGTTGCTACGTCCTCGTTTACATTGGTAGTAGTTAAATAAAGGTTTAAAAATATATATATACAGTATATATAGAATAATTATTGGTAGAATAATAACTAGCCAACAATAGAAAAACCAAACTGTATGTACAGTAAGACACATTCATATTTTTTTCGAAATTAAAATGTTTGTTAAAAAAACTTGTACACTTTTATTTACTTTCCTGAGAGGTTTTGACACTTAATGGTATGCTAGTAAATGTGTGGAGGTCATTTTATTTTACTGAGTAATTTAAATGTGGAGATTGTTGGCTGATTGTCCAATGCAGATAGATTTGCATTTGAAACGGTTCTTTTTCTGAGTAAATCTATGCAACTGTGTTGTGACAGGATGTTTTTTTAGTAGTAGGTAGAATATTTAAAAAGTGAAGAGGTATACAAAATACATCATTCATTCTTACATTTTAAAACTGCTTATACAGTGTGACAAAATGTGTGCGCACAGTTACATCTCAGGTACAGAGGCTAATAGACTTAGGCAGATATTTCTTTTTATTTGACCTTTATTTAACTAGGCAAGTCAATTAAGAACAAATTCTTATTTACAATGACGTCCAAATCCGGACGACACTGGGCCAATTGTACACTGCCCTATGGGACTCCCAATCACGTCTGGTAAATTATCCAATAAATGCCAAAGAACAGTAGTAGTTTAACAGTAAATTACTGTAAAGACTTGCTGTATTTCGAATGGTCCTGTAATTTCACTCCACAGAATACAGTACCCACTGTATTTTTGGAGCACCTATAACCTTTTCTCTCATTAACATATTTTGAGGCGTGCCTTGTAAGAGGGTGCATGTATTGCACCCGTTAGTGAGAGTGATGTACCCATTTCATTGATATGTGGTACTGTAGTAGTTTACCAACAATTACATGTGTATAGGGGACAGATTGGAGTGTCAGTAAGTAATGATTGAGTATTTGCCATGTCCTTTGGTCTGTTTTGCACTGTAGTCATTGCTAGTTTGGAAGCCTTTGATAAGGCCTTTAAAAATGCAAGTGATATACGACTTTGAGCATGGTATGATCATCGGTGCGCCTGAGTGTGCTAAACTGTCATCAAGGCAAATGATGGCTACTTTGAAGAATCTATAATATAAAATATATTTTGATTTGTTTTTGCACTTTTTTGGTTACTACATGTTACCATATGTGTTATTTCATAGTTTTGATGTCTTCACTATTATTCTAAAATGTAGACAATAGTAAAAAAATAAAGAAGAACCCTTGAATGAGTAGGTGTGTCCAAACTTTTGACTGGTACTGTATATTTAAGCAATAAGGCACGAGGGGGTGTGTATATGGCTAATATACCACGGCTAAGGGATGTTCTTAGGCACAACGCAACATGGAGATCCTGGATACAACCCTTAGCTGTGGTATATTAGCCATATACCACAACCCCCCGAGGTCCCCTTATTGCTATTATAAACGTTTTACCAACGTAATTAGAGCAGTAAAAATAAATGTTTTGTCATACCTGTGACATACCATGGCTGTCAGTCAATCAACATTCAGGGCTCGAACCACCCAGTTTCTAAATATATATATTAATATCATTATCTGTCATTCCCGCACCCCCTCTCTGGCCCTCGAGGGCGCCAGGCTACCCATCATTACGCACACCTGTCACCATCATTACGCGCATCAGCGCTTCATTGGACTCACCTGGACTCCTTCACTTTGTTGATTGCCCCCTCTATATCTGTCTGCTCCTCAGTTTGTTGCCCATGCCAGCATTAATGTCATTTTGTTTCCCCTGGTAAGACACTGTCTGTGTTCGGTTTCATTTCTGTTATTTATTAAATGTTCACTCCCTGTACTTGCTTCTCATCTCCAAGTGTCTGTCCTCACAATTATCAGTACCATTATCCTCACAAGGTGAGGTATTGAAAGGTATTGAAAACAGGGTTGTCAATAAATTGAACCCTTATGAAATAAATCATACAAATACTGAATGCTTAAAAAAAGGGGGAAATTATGTTTTTTTATACAAATTATTTTATTGCTGAGAGAAAGAGATTTTTTTAACAGGTAATTTAAAAAAAATCTTGACAGATAATGGTTAAATTTACTGGCGCCTCTGTTTTCAATATCTTTCAATACCTCACCTTGTGAGGATAATGGAGCCTGTTTATAAAATGTTTTATTTGAAGACATTGGGAGGGATCTTAGACCATTCCTCCATACGTAATCTTTCCAGATTCTTGATATCCTTCATCGTTGCTGTCTGATGAAAACCTTGTAACTCAATTTGTGCAGAATTTTGCATGTATTAAAAGCAGTAACTCTCCTCAATGTACTCTGATCATTTCATGATTCTAGGACCAAGACAATGTATGCAAAATAGTTTCTGCAGTATGGTAATTTTAGGTTTGTTAATGGTCAAATGTGTCCATTTGTTTAATTTCCTGAAAAGTTTCTGTTTTGGAGATGAGGTTTTCATCAGACAGAGACGATATTTTATATCTTTCGACTCCCAACCCACCACTGGTGTGCGTGGCCAAAGAGCTCTATTTTCATGTCATCTAATGTAAATGCCTGGAGTTTGCTAAACGACACTGGCACTTGGATTGGAACCTATGCTACGGTCATATTACATGAAAATAGAGCTCTTTGGCCATGAACACCGGTGGTGGGTTTAGCGTTGAAAGAAATAGGCATATGCAGAAAATAACCCTATCCCTACTGTAAAATATGCTGTTGAATCTTTGATGTTATAGGGCTGTTTTGCTTCCACTGGTCCTGGTGCCTTCGTTAAGGTCAACAACATCATGAACTTTACCAGTACCATGACATTTTAGCTAAAAACCTGGTTTCCTCTGCCAGGAGGCTGACACTTGGAACTTCCAGCAAGACAATAACCCCAAACACACATCAAAATCTACAAAGAAATAGTTAATTGACCACAAAATCAACATTTTGCAATGGCCATCTCAGTCTGCAGACTTGAACCCCATGTGGTTGGAATTGATGAGGGCAGTCCATAAGAGCAGACGAAGGATATCAAGGATCTGGAAAGATTCTGTATGGCGGACTGGTCTAAGAAAAACAAGGGATCCAATCATTTCGACCCCTATTCTTCTAAAGATTTTTTTAATACTTGTTATACAAAATCTCTTTCTCTGAGCAATTGTATTAATATAGTAAAATAAATATATATATATGATTTATTTTATACAGTCTTTTTTGCTCATCTTTATCAAGGGATCCAATAAGTCTGTATATACAGTGCATTCGGAAAGTATTTAGACCCCTTGACCTTTTCCACATTTTGTTACGTTACAGCCTTATTCTAAAATGGATTAAAAATAACTTTAAAAAATCCTCATGAATCTACACACAATAACCCATAAGGACAAAGCCAAAACAGTTTTTTTTATATATGCTAATTTATGCAAATTAAAACAGAAATACCTTATTTATATAAGTATTCAGAACCTTTGCTATGACAATCAAAACTGAGGTCAGGTGTATCCTGTTTCCATTGATCATCCTTGAGATGTTTCTACAACTTCACTGGAGTCCACCTGTGGTAAATTAAATTGATTGGACATGATTTGGAAAGGCACACACCTGTTTATATAAGGTTCCACAGTTGATAGTCTATGTCAGAGTGAAAACCAAGCCAAGAGATCAAAGGAATTGTCTGTAGAGCTCCTAGAAAGGAATGTGTCGAGACACAGATCTGGGGAAGGGTAACAAAAAATGTCTGCAGCATTGAAGGTCCCCAAGAACACAGTGGCCTCCATCATTCTTAAATGGAAGAAGTTTGGAACCACCAAGACCCTTCCTAGAGCTGGTCGCCCGACCAAACTGAGCTATCAGGGGAGAAGGGCCTTGGTCAGGGAGGTGACCAAGAACCCGATGTTCACTCTGACAAAGCTCCAGAGTTCCTCTGTGGAGATGGGAGAACCTTCCAGAAGGACAACCATCTCTGCAGCACTCCACCAATCAGGCCATTATGGTAATACATAGAGTACATCACCAATAAACACACAATTAAAACACAACAAGGACACACAGACACCAATAGCAGCAGCACATCATCAATGAATATAAAAACAAAGAATTCATGTTAAAAAAGTCTCATAGCATAATGTAAAAACGATCGACAGTATTTTGGACCTAGGTAAAATGAATCTGTCTGATATCGCACTGCGATGTTCCAAGCAGATACTGTCGGGTGGGTGGACAGTGTTGATACTCAAATCAAATGAAATTGTATTTGTCACATGCGCCGAATACAACAGTGAAATGCTTACTTACAAGCCCTTAACCAACCATGAAAAATAAAAACGACAGGAGGGAGGGACAATTCAAACGGTCTGGGTAGCCATTTGATTAGATGTTCAGTATTCTTATGGCTTCGGGGTAGAAGCTGTTTAGAAGCCGTGCGGTAGCAGAGAGAACACTCTATGATTAGGGTGGCTGGAGTCTTTGACTATTTTTCGGGCCTTCCTCTGACACCGCCTGGTTTTGAGGTCCTGGATGGCAGGAAGCTTGGCCCCAGTGATCTACGCACTAGCCTCTGTAGTGCCTTGTGGTCGGAGGCTGAGCAGATACCATACCAGGCAGTGATGCAAACAGTCAAGATGCTCTCGATGGTGCAGCTGTAGAACCTTTTGAGGATCTGAGGACCCATGCCAAATCTTTTCAGTCTCCTGAGGGGGAATAGGTTTTGTCGTGCCCTCTTCACGACTGTCTTGATGTGCTTGGACCATGTTAGTTTGTTGGTGATATGGACACCAAGGAACTTGAAGCTCTCAACCTGCTCCACTACAGCTCCGTCGATGAGAATGGGGACATGCTTCTCCTTGGTCTTGATCACATTGAGGGAGAGATTGTTGTCCTGGCTCCACATGCCCTCCCTATATGCTGTTGGTGATCAGGCTTACCACTTTTGTGTTATCGGCAAACATATCGATTGTGCTACCAGGGCTGACAAACCCTAGATCACTGTTCTATTCTAACTTCCGCGACGCATATATAGCCCCCCCTCGCTCCGGAAAAGCTGACCACGACTCCATTTTGTTGCTCCCAGCCTATAGACAGAAACTAAAACAGGAAGCAGGCCTGTTCAATTGATGGCAGCATTCGGGCAAAACTGAAAGCCGAACCACAGCTTTTAATCAGGGCAAGGTGACCGTAAACATGACCGAATACAAACAGTGTAGCTATTCCCTCTGCAAGGCAATCAAACAAGCTAAGCGTCAGTATAGAGACAAAGTGGAGTCACAATTCAATGGCTCAGACACGAGAGGTATGTGGCAGGGTCTACAGTCAATCATGGACTACAAAAGGAAAAACATCCTCGTCGCGCACCACGATGTCTTGCTCCCAGACTGACTAAACAACTTTTTTGCTCGCTTTGAGGACAATACAGTGCCACTGACACGGCCCGCTACCAAAACCTGCGGGCTCTCCTTCACTGTAGCCAATGTGAGTAAAACATTTAAACGTGTTAACCCTCACAAGGCTGCAGGCCCAGACGGCATCCCCGGCCGCGTCCTCAGAGCATGATCAGACCACCTGGCTGGTGTGTTTGCAGACATTCAATCAATCCTTATCCCAGTCTGCTGTTCCCACATGCTTCAAGAGGGCCACCATTGTTCCTGTTCCCAAGAAAGCTAGGGTAACTGATCTAAATGACTTCCGTCATCATGAAGTGCTTTGAGAGACAAGTCAAGAACCATATCACCTCCACCCTACCTGACACCCTAGACCCACTCCAATTTGCTTACCGCCACAATAGGTCCACAGACGATGCATTCGCCATCACACTCACACTGCCCTAAACCCATCGGAACAAGAGGAATACCTATGTAAGAATGCTGTTCATCGATTACAGCTCAGCATTTAACACCATAGTACCCTCCAAACTCGTCATTAAGCTTGAGACCCTGGGTCTCGACCCCGCCCTGTGCAACTGGGTCCTGGACTTCCTGACGGGTCGCCCCCAGGTGGTGAGGGTAGGTAACAACATCTCCACCCCGCTGATCCTCAACACTGGGTCCCAACAAGGGTGCGTTCTCAAGGGTGCCCTCTCCTGTACTCCCTGTTCACCCACGACTGCGTGGCCATGCACGCCTCCAACTCAATCATCAAGCTTGCAGACGACACTACAGTGGTAGCCTTGATTACCAACAACGACGAGACGGCCTACAGGGAGGAGGTGAGGGCCCTCGGAGTGTGGTGTCAGGAAAATAACCTCACACTCAATGTCAACAACACAAAGGAGATGATCGTGGACTTCAGGAAACAGCAGAGGGAGCAGCCCCCTATCTACATTGACGGGACAGTAGTGGAGAAGGTAGAAAGTTTTAAGTTCCTCAGCGTACACATCACAGACAAACTGAAATGGTCCACCCACACAGACAATGTGGTGAAAGAGGCGCAGCAGCGCCTCTTCAACCTCAGGAGGCTGAAGAAATTCGGCTTGTCACCATAAACACTCACAAACTTTTACAGATGCACAATCGAGAGCATCCTGTCGGGCTGTATCACCGCCTGGTACAGCAGCTGCTCCGCCCATAACTGTAAGGCTCTCCAGAGGGTGGTGAGGTCTGCAAAACTCATGACCGGGTGCAAACTACCTGCCCTCCAGGACACCTACACCACACGATGTCACAGGAAGGCCAAAAATATCATCAAGGACAACAACCACCCGAGCCACTGCCTGTTCACCCTGCTATCATCCAGAAGGCGAGGTCAGTACAGGTGCATCAAAGCGGGGACCGAGAGACTGAAAAACAGCTTCTATCTCAAGGCTATTAGACTGTTAAACCGCCATCACTAACATTGAGTGGCTGCTGCCAACATACTGACTCAACTCTAGCCACTTTAATAATGGAAAAATCGATGTCATTAATTTATCACGAGCCACTTTATATAATGCTTACCTACCCTACATTAGTAAACTCATATGTGTATACTGTACGCTATACCATCTACTGCATCTTGCCATCTTGATGTAATTAAATGTATCACTAGCCACTTTAAACAATGCCACTTTATATAATGTTTTCATACCCTACATTACTCATCTCATATGTATATACTGTACTCTATACCATCTACTGCATCTTGCCATCTTGATGTAATGTATCACTAGCCACTTTAAACAATGCCACTTCATATAATGTTTTCATACCCTACATTACTCATCTCATGTATATACAGTGGGGCAAAAAAGTATTTAGTCAGCCACCAATTGTGCAAGGTCTCCCACTTAAAAAGATGAGAGAGGCCTGTAAATGTTCATCATAGGTACACTTCAACTATGACAGACAAAATGAGAAAACAAATCCAGAAAATCACATTGTAGGATTTTTAATGAATTTATTTGCAAATTATGGTGGAAAATAAGTATTTGGTCACCAACAAACAAGCAAGATTTCTGGCTCTCACAGACCTGTAACTTCTTCTTTAAGAGGCTCCTCTGTCCTCCACTCGCTACCTGTATTAATGGCACCTGTTTGAACTTGTTATCAGTATAAAAGACACCTGTCCACAACCTCAAACAGTCACACTCCAAACTCCACTATGGCCAAGACCAACGAGCTGTCAAAGGACACCAGAAACAAAATTGTAGACCTGCACCAGGCTTGGAAGACTGAATTTGCAATAGGTAAGCAGCTTGGTTTGAAGAAATCAACTGAGGGAGCAATTATTAGGAAATGGAAGACATACAAGGCCACTGATAATCTCCCTCGATCTGGGGCTCCGCGCAAGATCTCTCCCCGTGGGGTCAAAATGATCACAAGATCGGTGGGCAAACATCCCAGAACCACACGGGGGGACCTAGTGAATGACCTGCAGAGAGCTGGGACCAAACAAACAAAGCCTACCATCAGCAAGGGCATTGAAGATGAAACGTGGCTGGGTCTTTCAGCATGACAATGATCCCAAACACACCGCCCGGGCAACGAAGGGGTGGCTTCGTAAGAAGCATTTCACGGTCCTGGAGTGGCCTAGCCAGTCTCCAGATCTCAAACCCATGGAAAATCTTTGGAGGGAGTTGAAAGTCCGTGTTGCCCAGCAACAGCCCCAAAACATCACTGCTCTAGAGGAGATCTGCATGGAGGAATGGGCCAAAATACCAGCAACAGTGTGTGAAAACCTTGTGAAGACTTACAGAAAACGTTTGACCTCTGTCATTGCCAACAAAGGGTATATAACAAAGTATTGAGATAAACTTTTGTTATTGACCAAATACTTATTTTCCACCATAATTTGCAAATGAATTCATTAAAAATCCTACAATGTGATTTTCTGGATTTTTTTTCCTCATTTTGTCTGTCATAGTTGAAGTGTACCTATGATGAAAGTTACAGGCCTCTCTCATCTTTTTAAGTTGGAGAACTTGCACAATTGGTGGCTGACTAAATACTTTTTTGCCCCACTGTACTGTACTCTATACCATCTACTGTATCTTGCCTATGCCGTTCGGGCATCACTCATTCATATATTTTTATGTACATATTCGTATTCATTCCTTTACACTTGTGTGTGTATAAGGTAGTTGTTGTGAAATTGTTAGGTTATATTACTTGTCAGATATAACTTCATGGTCGGATCTAGAAGCACAAGCATTTTGCTACACTCTCATTAACATCTGCTAACCATGTGTATGTGACAAATACATTTGATTTGATTTTGATTTGGTGTTGGAGTCGTGCCTGGCCGTGCAGTCATGAGTGAACAGGGAGTACAGGAGGAGACTGAGCACGCACCCCCCCTGAGGTGCCCCCGTGTTGAGGATCAGCGTGGCGGATGTGTTGTTACCTACCCTTACCACCTGGGGGTGGCCCATTAGGAAGTCCAGGATCCCGTTGCAGAGGGAGGTGTTTAGTCCCAGGGTCCTTAGCTTAGTGTTGAGCTTTGAGGGCGCTATGGTGTTGAACCCTGAGCTGTATTCAATGAATTGCATTCTCACATAGATGTTCCTTTTGTCCAGGTGTGAAAGGGCAGTGTGGAGTGCAATAGAGATTGCATCGACTGTGGATCTGTTGGGGCGGTATGCAAATTGGAGTGGGTCTAGGGTTTCTGGGATAATGGTTTTGATGTGAGCCATGACCAGCCTTTCAAAGCACTTCATGGCTACCGACTTGAGTGCTACGGGTCAGTAGGCATTTAGGCAGGTTACCTTCGTGTTCTTGGGCACAGGGACAATGGTGGTCTGTTTGAAATGTGTTGGTATTGCAGACTCTGACAGAGAGAGGTTGATAATGTCAGTAAAGACACTTTCCAGTTTGTCAGCGCATGCTCGGAGAACATGTCCTGGTAATCCATCTGGCCCTGTGGCCTTGTGAGTGTTGACCTGTTTAAAGGTCTTACATCGGCTGCGGAGAGTGTGATCGCACAGTCGTCCGGAACAGCTGATCCTCTCATGCATGTTTCAGTGTTTCTTGCCTCGAAGCGAGCATAGATGTAATTTAGCTTGTCTGGTAGGCTCGTGTCACTGGGCAGCTCTCGGCTGTGCTTCCCTTTCTAGTATGTAATAGTTTGCAAGCCCTGCCACATCCGAGATCGTCAGAGCCGGTGTAGTACGATTCGATCTTAGTGCTGGATTGACGCTTTGCCTGAGCTTCTTGAGGATCCGATGCTTGCACCAATCCCAAGTAATTACTGTACAATACTGTAAAATACAAGTCTGACCTCCCCTCAATTAATTGAATTAATCCATTCATTCATTACAATTAAAGTAGAATTTAAGTTTTTACAGTATAACACAGTACATTTTACAGTAATGTACTGTGTACTGTGTGTTGTTGTGCAGATTTTACAGTAACTCTCTGGCACTTAAAGTAAAACAACGGTACCAAAGATTACCATAACAGTATTTGTTACTGTAAAGCGACTACAACAACAATTACAGAAACTGTATGGATAGCGTAAAATATGGTATGGTAACATACGGTACCTTTTTTACGGTAACTTACAGGCAACTGGCTGGCAGTAAGTTACCCTAAAAAGAACAGGACATTTTTGTACTGTGCAGGTTGCAAAGGGAGGGAATATAGCTTTCTTAACCTGACTTAGTCGACGCTATTATGTGTTCTTTTGAAAACCAAAGAGATATTGTTTCGATTGCCATTATATACTACAAGATTATAGTCATAGTGATATCCAGTATTATTGTGGTGGTAATGCAATGTCTTGCACAAACAGCATTTAAACCCCTATTGTCATCTTCAAATTTCATATATACATTTGGGTTGTGAAGCTGTTGTTTACAATGGGTTATTAAGTTTCTAGATTGAAATAGCAATGTAATAACATGTTTTCCTTCATAATCATGCATGCCAATTGAAAAACACAATGCTTGTCATTTGGCATAGCAATCACAATAAATCTATTTAAAACTATGTACAACCATAACATTAGTGTACTAAATGCATATTCCTCCTGGACTGTAGCTATTGGGTTACAGTCTAAAGTAAGACACCACAGCCAATTAAATACAACATGAAAGGGAATTCTGGATCTCTAAAGGAGTGGTTCCTCTAGGATAAACTACTGTAGGATACCAGGGCGAGTCCCAAATAGCACCCTATTGCCTATTTAGTGCACTACTTTTGACCAGGACCGATAGGGCTCTGGTTAGAAATAGTGCACTATATAGGGAATCGGGTGCCATTTGGGACACCACCCAGCTAGGGATTGGACTCAGGCACTCATTCTCACTTCCTGAAATATTCAGGAGCTATCTCCTCCCTCACATTCCATCACACAACTTTGCTACACTCCTACCTGAGTGAGAGTGGTGTGAAAGCAGCTGTCTAGTGCACATCTAGTGCACATTTTTGATACACTTTTTCTCTCTCTCTCTTGCTCTCACTCTCTCCTCTCTCTCCTCTCTCTCTCCCACAAACTCGTCCTGAAGTGCACGCACTCTGCTCCTGTCTCCTCTCACATCCTTTCACCTGTCATCCATACTCTCTTCACTGCCTCTCACAGAGGCTTTTAACTCTCATCTCCTAACACACACTCACACACACAGACTCCATCCTCCATCCCGGCCGTGCCATTTCCCCTTGGTGGGCTTGCCTTGCCTTGCTCTTACAGCAGGGCAAAGCAAGGGGATGTCAGTGAACACATGTATCTATGGGGGCATGTAGAGGAGATGCACTCACTTTCAGGAATGAGAAGTGAAAGGCCCTGGAGGTATGTCTGCAGAGAGAGTGTTGTTATTCTGCTATAAGGAGCCCATTAGATGTTGGAGTTGAGTACTAGTTTCTGCTCTCCGTGCCCCTTTTCTCTTCTTCTACTTCTTAATCTTCAACTGAATTTCCTAGTCGATTTAAATAGCCTGATTTCTCTAATAGGTCTACTTCAGGTGGTAAGTATTACTAGTGACTCCATAGGTGTATAATTGCATATACTTTATGTTTCTCTATATAGTCAAGTACATGGCTGGTAAAAAAGTGGCCATTTATTCAACGGCCTCCTCGGGCAGCTTCAGTGAGAGTCACAAAAACTCAGGTTAAAACATTTCCTCACCTATTTCTCTCTGACTCAAGCAGAGACAGACAGGGGAGCTACAGATAAAGATAATTCCAATTGACTGTGTTATTTTGTTGCCCTAGTTTCCCCTGCGTCATTTCCCACCCACTCACACATAAAACTCTCGCTGTTTTGCTGTTTCTCTCTCTCACTCATTCATTCCTAACCTACTGTAAAAAAAAAATACAGACCTACTAATCCACATTTATATACTGTACTCTCTCTTTTGTTTATCCATCCAGGTCTTAAATACTGAATAATCTTGCTTTTTCAGCCCCCTCTCCTTATGGATTATTTCGGTGGTCATGAATGAATGTGGGGGATATTTAAATCTCTCTGTTTTATTTCCTTCTTCAGTAGATGAATCCATTGACTTTCATCTCCAGCGACATCAGCTGAGCTCCTTCCCGAAAGGAGAAGAGAGACTGTGCTTCTTTTTTTCCTCCCACTGAGCTCGAGGCTGCTTTATCCTCCGCAAACAGGGATGATGGGGATGGGAATGTGCTTACGCCTTCTCCTTTCCCATGTGGCTCAGCGATTAGGAAGGCATCATAATGGTATAGAGTAACGAGCAGATTGCACACATTCTGTCGGGCCATCATTCAGTGACCGTGTGCAAGCTTCATAGTCACTCGGAGAACACGATGGCTGTTTTGACATGCAGGTTGCACATGTTTAGTCAGGACATGTGGTTTTTTTTTCACGTGAACATGTGCCAGCTTCATAGTCACTCGGACTACACGTGTGTTGTCCTCAATTCCGTTATTCCTCTATTCAAATAGAACACTACTCTCTTCCCCTCGTTCCTCTCCTCTTTTATCTCTCAAACCGTACGTCTTAATCTTCACATTAGCCATTAACCATTTGTTGATCAAAGTGTAAGGAAAAGAGCCAGAGGAGACACTTGGACTCTGTCAAAGAGCCTTTGACTTGGTTGACTTGTTATAACCCTTTATAGACTATGTACTAATTAAGGGCCCTAAAGCTCGTAACTATTCAGACCCTCGTTCTTTTGAGAGTTTGCATAAAAGAATGTAGAAGTCCTTTCAATATGTTTTATTGTGTATTTTTCCGTGTTATGTAAGTTCCATTACCGGTCTGGGATTTTCCCATGTTTGCCAGAGGGTTTCAGACTGATACGCCATTGAGAGATGAGGAAAGTATAGCCTGAAATCCCGTTTTCCATTTAGTCAGGATAGAAATCAACTGCAGTGTTATGTAAGCAAAGTACAGTTTGAGTAACTGCCTTGTGACAAACCCTAAGGGTGTGACATATCAACAAACAGGGTCTTTAAGGACAGTTGTCATGAACCAAGAGTTCATAGGGAGACATAAAAGGTTATACAGGTTAATAGAGGATCATAGAGGTGAGCATTGATGGGCAAACAATAACTGAGACTTCGTCCTTCATGGACAATTACATGACATTAGACAGCCATTTGATGCAGCATGTTTCGAAGGGGGACCGAAGCGTGCTATAATTATATTCCAAAACACTTTTACGAGTTTTAACATAGTAAACAAGCTGTAACAACTCAAGTCTGAAAGAAGGAGTATGATCTATGGCCGGTTCTCTGTCGAATTCCCCACAACAGCTCAACAGATTATAGAGAAGAGAGGGGGGGGGGGGGGGGGGGGGAAAGACTTAATAGCATCTGTCTGTGGAGGCTCAGTCAGACTGAATCCAAACCCTGGCTGTCTCTCTCTGGAGTGTGGGTTAACACAAGAGAAGAAATACCACTTTTATGTGGAGCTACTTACTGTCTGCTTTGACAGCCACGGTAGGTTACATATGCAAGAGAAGTGAGGAAAGACTGTTGAAGTGAGGAAAGACAAAGACTCTCACGGCTTTCTGATGAAGCCTGGTCTTGCCCATGCATTTCAGAGCATACTATGGCATAACAGTGTTCCACGTGCAGAAACAAACAATTCACTAGAGAGGTCACAGTCATGTTTATTTCTTTTATTTTGATTTAACTAGGCAAGTCAGTTAAGAACAAATTCTTATTTTACAATGACGGCCTACCACGGCCAACCCCTCCCCTAACCCAGAAGACTCTGGGCCAATTGTGTGCCGCCCTATGGGACTTCCGATCATGGTCGATTGTGATACAGCCCGGGATCGAACCGGGGTCTGTTGAACATCACAGTATCACTCTGATTAATATTCTCATCTATAATTCTGTTGAAGACAAGATGAATCAGAGTTCAGACGCAGGGTAACTCGCTGCAGGTGTATTTCTCGTTTCTCTGTTGATCCTCTCTGAAAAGCAGCAGTTGTGGGGAGTTTAGTTTGCTGGGGAGATGGAGTAGCATCGTTTGTGTCAGAGAGAGAGACAGAGAGAGAGAGCGAGACAGAGACAGAGAGAGAGAGAGAGAGAGAGAGAGGGCCTCATTTGCATGCTATCCGGAGCTATAAAAATGTCTCATTATCATTTTAATTATTAGCGTAGCAGCAACAGAGATGGGAATGGAGACGGAGACGATCCTTCACAGAGCCTTTAATTAGGTGGTAGTGGTGAAGGCTGCAAATCCTCTTCTCAGAGGCAGCGAATAAAGACGCGAGACGGGAGAGCGAGAAAAACAAGCTAAAAAGTGACAGAAGAATCAGGGATGAAGTCCATGTGATCTCAAAGTCAATGTGTACTCTTCTCTGTTGTGACAGTTCTGTCATGTGATGTATCAGATATACAATTGCACATGCTGTACAGACCTGACCCAACAAGTATCTTAGCATGAGTTCTATTGTCAGACTTATCATCTAAGCCGCAGGGGTGTCAAAATCAATTCCAGGAAGGCTAGTATGCTGGTTTTTATTATTTACTTTCAATTTGGGTCCAATTAAGACCTACACAACCAGGTGAGGGGAGTTCCTAATTAATCAATTACCTTAGTTGATCAGTCACATACAAGGAAGGAGTAAAAACCAGCAGACACACAGCCCTTGAGTTTGACAGGTGTTCAAGGCCAATGTCATCTGGTTGAAATGTGCTGATACCACATGTTGGTTATCTCCCTGTTTTTTTAGTATGGTCCCTTTAGCCATATGTGACTAGTGCATTTTAGAGGTTTTAGTTATGCAGGATCTGCCGTATACAGAAAACGGAGACAAGAGAGACCTCGTTTGAGTACCAAATGGCACCCTATTCCCTATATAGTGAGACCGTGCCCCATTGGGCTCTGGACAAAAGTGGGAATAGGGTGCCATATGGGACTCAGTCCTCTGCAGCTGTTATTCTCTGACATCTAGGTATTCCCTGGTTAGTGTCAGTTCAGGTTATCATTTTCCTATGTAGCCATTACATTTAAACAGTATGAGCAGCACCAAGAACTAATAGCATAAGGCAACATTTGTGAATCTGACTCAAACTGATGCCATGCGGCCTCAAGACACTCATTTTGTGCACACACGTATCGTGATATGCATAGTAGTTTCTGATCTTCGATTCACTGCCACAAATTCACCCATCAATCTTGCTGCATATGGGAGTGAATGCCGCAAGTGTCCCGAGGAGAGGAGAGTCTCCTAACTCTCCTTCACGAGATGCCATCAATCTTACTCACAGCACAGGCATTACTAAGTCATTTCAGGACCCGTTCTGTAAAGGGCAGGATGAGTTAAATAAGGTAAGAAAGAGAGAGAGAGAGATCCGTTGTCAACACTTTCTCTCTCCCACCCCCCAACAGTTCTGTCACGTCATGAGTGTTTTTGATATGATCAGATGATTGTTTGGGATTGGGTTGATTTTTCCCTGAGCTCAGCTGAAATCATCCAGAAAAACTCTAATTCAACCTCCTAGTTTGTTTTATGCTCGATGAGTTACAGAACACGGGAGTAGAGTATCATAATTGCTTTTGTGTACAAGATATGTGGTCCAAATGGTATCCAATATCAAGGCACAAGGCGAGACCCAAATGCAGACACAGGAGGCAGATGGTTGGAGCATTACAATGTTTATGAATCCAAAGGGGTAGGCAAGAGAATGGTCGTGGACAGATCAAAACTAGATCAGCGTCCAGGAGGTACAGAGTGGCAGACAGGCTCGTGGTCAAGGCAAGCAGAATGGTCAGGCAGGCAGGTACAAAGTCCAGAAACAGGCAAGGGGCAAAACCAGGAGGACTAGAAAAAGGAGAATGCAAAAAGCAGGAGAATGTCATGTATTGTCATGTTATGTCTTGTTCCTGTTCTTTCTCTTCACTTCGTTTCCCCCTGCTGGTCGTATTAGGTTACCTTCTCTTCCTTTCCTTCCCCCAGCTGTTCCTGATCTTCTCTAACTACCTCGTTCACCCTTTTCCCACCTGTTCCCTTTTTCCCTCTGATTAGTTCTCTATTTCTCTCTCTGTTCCTGCTTCTGTCTTTGTCAGATTCTCGTTTTGAGTTTCTCATGCCAGAACCAAACTATCGTCACGTTTGCTTCACCCTTGTCTCGTCCTGTCGGAATCTGCCTGTTCATCTGATGCTACGTGCGATCAGGTACCTCTGTCATCTACAACCCGCGCCTACCCAGAGAGACCAGCAGTCTGTCGCCGCTAACCCTGCTATTCTCCTCTGCTGCTAAGAAGGGGACTTTTCTGTAATATCAGAAGGACTTTATGATTTATTTGTCGCCCTCTCTGCGGGTTGTCTATTTTGCTATTCAATACATCTGAAGAGGATCTATGTCTTCCCTGTGTTTTGACATTAAAGGACTCTGTTTTTGTTAAACCGCTTTTGGGTCCTCACTCACCTGCATAACAGAAGAATCTGACCAAGAATGGACCCAGCGACTTCGGATCCTCTCCACTCAGCCGTCGAGATCCAGGGAGCGATGCTAGGCAGACACGAGCAGGAATTGTCTGCTGCTCGACATGCCGTTGAGACCCTGGCCGCCCAAGTCTCCGACCTCACAAAACAGATTCACCATCTCCGCCTCGATCCACCGGCCACTTCCAGGGCTTCCGAATCTCCGGGCCCAGAATCAATAACCCGCCGTGTTACTCTGGGGAGCCCACTGAATGCCGCTCGTTCCTCACCCAGTGTGATATTGTGTTTTCTCTCCAGCCCAACACTTACTCCAGGAGCACAGCTCGTATCGCCTACGTCATATCTCTCCTTACTGGACGGGCTCGTGAGTGGGGCACGGCAATCTGGGAGGCGAGGGCTGAGTGTACTAACCAGTATCAGGACTTTAAGGAGGAGATGTTACGGGTTTTTGATCGTTCTGTTTTTGGGGAGGAAGCTTCCAGGGCCCTGTCTTCCCTATGTCAAGGTAATCGATCCATAACAGATTACTCTATTGAGTTTCGCACTCTTGCTGCCTCCAGTGACTGGAACGAGCCGGCTTTGCTCGCTCGTTTTCTGGAGGGTCTCCGCGCGGAGGTAAAGGATGAGATTCTCTCCTGGGAGGTTCCTTCCAGCGTGGATTCCTTGATTGAACTCGCTATTCGCATAGAGCGACGGGTTGATCTTCGTCACCGAGCTCGTGGAAAGGAGCTCGCGTTATCCGTTGCCCCCCTCTCCGCATCACTACCATCTTCCTCCGCCGGCTCGGGTGCTGAGCCTATGCAGCTGGGGGGTATCCGCATCTCGACTAAGGAGAGGGAACGGAGAATCACCAACCGCCTCTGTCTCTATTGCGGTTCCGCTGGTCATTTTGTCACTTCATGTCCAGTAAAAGCCAGAGCTCATCAGTAAGCGGAGGGCTACTGGTGAGCGCTACTACTCTGGTCTCTCCTTCAAGATCCTGCACTACCTTGTCGGTCCATCTACGCTGGACCGGTTCGTCAGCTTCCTGCAGTGCCTTGATAGACTCTGGGGCGGAGGGCTGTTTTATGGACGAAACCTGGGCTCGGGAACATGACATTCCTCTCAGACAGTTAGGGGAGCCCACGGCCTTGTTCGCTTTGGATGGTAGTCCTCTCCCCAGGATTCAGCGTGAAACGCTACCTTTAACCCTCACTGTCTCTGGTAATCATAGCGAAACCATTTATTTTTTAATTTTTCGTTCACCTTTTACACCTGTTGTTTTGGGCCATCCCTGGCTAGTTTGTCATAATCCTTCTATTAATTGGTCTAGTAATTCTATCCTCTCCTGGAACGTCTCTTGTCATGTGAAATGTTTAATGTCTGCTATCCCTCCTGTTTCCTCTGTCTCTTCTTCACAGGAGGAGCCTGGTGATTTTTTATTTTTATTTATTTTTTTATTTCACCTTTATTTAACCAGGTAGGCTAGTTGAGAACAGGTTCTCATTTGCAACTGCGACCTGGCCAAGATAAAGCATAGCAGAGTGATCAGACAACACAGAGTTACACATGGAGTAAACAATTAACAAGTCAATAACACAGTAGAGAGAAAAAAAAGGGGGGGTCTATATACAATGTGTGCAAAAGGCATGAGGAGGTAGGCGAATAATTACAATATTGCAGATTAACACTGGAGTGATAAATGATCCGATGATCATGTACAGGTAGAGATATTTGTGTGCAAAAGAGCAGAAAAGTAAATAAATAAAAACTGTGGGGATGAGGTAGGTGAAAATGGGTGGGCTATTTACCAATAGATTATGTACAGCTGCAGCGATCGGTTAGCTGCTCAGATAGCTGATGTTTGAAGTTGGTGAGGGAGATAAAAGTCTCCAACTTCAGCGATTTTTGCAATTCGTTCCAGTCACAGGCAGCAGAGTACTGGAAGGAAAGGCGGCCGAATGAGGTGTTGGCTTTGGGGATGCTCAATGAGATACACCTGCTGGAGCGCGTGCTATGGATGGGTGTTGCCATCGTGACCAGTGAGCTGAGATAAGGCGGAGCTTTGCCTAGCATGGCCTTGTAGATGACCTGGAGCCAGTGGGTCTGGCGACGAATATGTAGCGAGGGCCAGCCGACTAGAGCATACAAGTCGCAGTGGTGGGTAGTATAAGGTGCTTTAATGACAAAACGGATGGCACTGTGATAAACTGCATCCAGTTTGCTGAGAAGAGTGTTGGAAGCCATTTTGTAGATGACATCGCCGAAGTCGAGGATCGGTAGGATAGTCAGTTTTACTAGGGTAAGCTTGGCAGCGTGAGTGAAGGAGGCTTTGTTGCGGAATAGAAAGCCGACTCTTGATTTGATTTTCGATTGGAGATGTTTGATATGGGTCTGGAAGGAGAGTTTGCAGTCTAGCCAGACACCTAGGTACTTATAGGTCTCCACATATTCAAGGTCGGAACCATCCAGTGTGGTGATGCTAGTCGGGCAAGCGGGTGCAGGCAGCGATCGGTTGAAAAGCATGCATTTGGTTTTACTAGCGTTTAAGAGCAGTTGGAGGCCACGGAAGGAGTGTTGTATGGCATTGAAGCTCGATTGGAGGTTAGATAGCACAGTGTCCAGTGACGGGCCAAAAGTGTATAGAATGGTGTCGTCTGCGTAGAGGTGGATCAGGGAATCGCCCGCAGCAAGAGCAACATCATTGATATACACAGAGAAAAGAGTCGGCCCGAGAATTGAACCCTGTGGCACCCCCATAGAGACTGCCAGAGGACCGGACAACATGCCCTCCGATTTGACACACTGAACTCTGTCTGCAAAGTAATTGGTGAACCAGGCAAGGCAGTCATCCGAAAAGCCGAGGCTACTGAGTCTGCCGATAAGAATATGGTGATTGACAGAGTCGAAAGCCTTGGCTAGGTCGATGAAGACGGCTGCACAGTACTGTCTTTTATCGATGGCGGTTATGATGTCGTTTAGTACCTTGAGTGTGGCTGAGGTGCACCCGTGACCGGCTCGGAAACCAGATTGCATAGCGGAGAAGGTACGGTGGGATTCGAGATGGTCAATGACCTGTTTGTTGACTTGGCTTTCGAAGACCTTAGATAGGCAGGGCAGAATGGATATAGGTCTGTAACAGTTTGGGTCCAGGGTGTCTCCCCCTTTGAAGAGGGGATGACTGCGGCAGCTTTCAATCCTTGGGGATCTCAGACGATATGAGAGAGAGTTTGAACAGGCTGGTAATAGGGGTTGCGACAATGGCGGCGGATAGTTTCAGAAATAGAGGGTCCAGATTGTCAAGCCCAGCTGATTTATACGTGTCCAGGTTTTGCAGCTCTTTCAGAACATCTGCTATCTGGATTTGGGTAAAGGAGAACCTGGAGAGGCTTGGGCGAGGAGCTGCGGGGGCCGGAGCTGTTGGCCGAGGTAAGAGTAGCCAGGCGGAAGGCATGGCCAGCCGTTGAGAAATGCTTGTTGAAGTTTTCGATAATCATGGATTTGTCGGTGGTGACTGTGTTCCCTAGCCTCAGTGCAGTGGGCAGCTGGGAGGAGGTGCTCTTGTTCTCCATGGACTTCACAGTGTCCCAGAACTTTTTGGAGTTGGAGCTACAGGATGCAAAATTCTGCCTGAAGAAGCTGGCCTTAGCTTTCCTGACTGACTGCGTGTATTGGTTCCTGACTTCCCTGAACAGTTGCATATCGCGGGGACTGTTCGATGCTATTGCAGTCCGCCACAGGATGTTTTTGTGCTGGTCGAGGGCAGTCAGGTCTGGAGTGAACCAAGGGCTGTATCTGTTCTTAGTTCTGCATTTTTTGAACGGAGCATGCTTATCTAATATGGTGAGGAAGTTACTCTTAAAGAATGACCAGGCATCCTCAACTGACGGGATGAGGTCAATGTCCTTCCAGGATACCCGGGCCAGGTCGATTAGAAAGGCCTGCTCACAGAAGTGTTTTAGGGAGCGTTTGACAGTGATGAGGGGTGGTCGTTTGACTGCGGCACCGTAGCGGATACAGGCAATGAGGCAGTGGTCGCTGAGATCCTGGTTGAAGACAGCGGAGGTGTATTTGGAGGGCCAGTTGGTCAGGATGACGTCTATGAGGGTGCCCTTGCTTACAGAGTTAGGGTTGTACCTGGTGGGTTCCTTGATGATTTGTGTGAGATTGAGGGCATCTAGCTTAGATTGTAGGACTGCCGGGGTGTTAAGCATATCCCAGTTTAGGTCACCTAACAGAACAAACTCAGAAGCTAGATGGGGGGCAATCAATTCACAAATGGTGTCCAGGGCACAGCTGGGAGCTGAGGGGGGTCGGTAGCAGGCGGCAACAGTGAGAGACTTATTTCTGGAGAGAGTCATTTTCAGAATTAGTAGTTCGAACTGTTTGGGTATGGACCTGGAAAGTATGACATTACTTTGCAGGCTATCTCTGCAGTAGACTGCGACTCCTCCCCCTTTGGCAGTTCTATCTTGGCGGAAGATGTTATAGTTGGGTATGGAAATCTCTGAATTTTTGGTGGCCTTCCTGAGCCAGGATTCAGACACGTCAAGGACATCAGGTTTAGCAGAGTGTGCTAAGGCAGTGAGTAAAACAAACTTAGGGAGGAGGCTTCTAATGTTGACATGCATGAAACCAAGGCTTTTTCGATCACAGAAGTCAACAAATGAGGGTGCCTGGGGACATGCAGGGCCCGGGTTTGCCTCCACATCACCCGCGGAACAGAGAAGGAGTAGTATGAGGGTGCGGCTAAGGGCTATCAAAACTGGTCGCCTAGAGCGTTGGGGACAGAGAATAAGAGGAGCAGGTTTCTGGGCATGGTAGAATATATTCAGGGCATAATGCACAGACAGGGGTATGGTGGTATGCGGGTACGGCGGAGGTAAGCCAAGGCACTGGGTGATGATGAGAGAGGTTTTATCTCTGGACATGCTGGTTGTAATGGGTGAGGTCACCGCATATGTGGGAGGTGGGACAAAGGAGGTATCAGGGGTGTGAGGAATAGGACTAGGGGCTCCATTGTGAACTAAAACAATGATAACTAACCTGAGCAATAGTATACAAGGCATATTGACATTTGAGAGAGACATACAGCGATGCATACAGTGAACACAGGTGTTGAATTGGGAAAGCTAGCTAAAACAGTGGGTGAGACAACAGCTAATCAGCTAGCGTAACAACAGCAGGTGAGATGGCATTGACTAGGCAACTCGGCCGACAGATAAAACAAACAAGCAGAATGGAGTACCGTGGTAATGGACAGTCCAGCGTGCACATCAGCTATGTAGCCAAGTGATCAGAGTCCAGGGGCAGCGGTGGATGGGGCAGGGGGCTGGGCTGGCGAGTGTTATCCAGGTTAAGAAAACTAACAATGACTAAATAGCTTGTAGCTAGCTAGCTGGTTAGCTTCTGGAGGTTCTTGAGTGTGTTCTAAAAATAAAGATAATAGCGATTCCGTATCACATTGGGTGAGGCAAGTTTCCGGAAGGTATAAACAATGTTTTTTTTTTAAATCGGGAAGAGATAGAGTACATATGGGCCACTGCGTTTTTGGGACGCGGCGGGACGGTTAGCAGGCCTGTGCTAACAAGCTAACAGATTAGCAGGCCAGGGTAAACAAGGTAGTAGTTAGCGGACCTGGGCTAAACAAGCTAGCAGTTAGCGTGCCGAACTAGCAAGCAAGGAGATAGCGAGGGCTAGAGAGTTAGCCTTTGGAGGACGTCGCGATGGGGTGAGTCTGTTTATTCCTCTTCAAGCGGTGATATCGATAGACCGGTCGTAGTCAAGGTATTGTAGCCCAGGAGTATGCTAGGAGCTCTGGCCGGGCTAGCTTCAAGCTACGTGGGTGGAAACGCTAGCCAGGAGTAATCAACCAGGGTTGCTGTTACACTCGATGGCTAGTTGCGAGGATCCAGCTGAAGGATGTTCCGTTTGTGGTGGGAATCCGGGGGTAAAAAAATAAAAAAATAAATTAGGTCCGTTATGCTCTGGTTAGCGTCGCTCTAGCGTCGCGTTGTTCGAACAGGCGAGAGCTTTCCGAGCTAAAGGTTAGTTGATGGTCGCTAGCATAGCTGGTAGTTAGCTGGCTAGCTTCAGTTGAGAGTGTCCGGTTCCGAAGTAAATATAACTACGTTAGGAAAGTAGCTACATTGGCGGGTTGCAGAAGAGTATTTGGAAGCTTAGGTTTAGCAAAATGTTTTAAGGATATGCGAAGGAAAAAATATCTAAAACGAAAAAGAGACGATATTTACAGAGAGACGATAAGACAGGACAACTACTGCTACGCCAGTAGGAATATCACGATCTGCGCACGGTGTTCAGTCGGTCCAGGGCCACCTCTCTTCCTCCGCACCGGTCGTATGATTGTAGTATTGATCTCCTTCCGGGAACCACTCCCCCCCGGGGTAGACTATACTCTCTGTCGGCTCCCGAACGTAAGGCTCTCGAGGATTATTTGTCTGTAGCTCTCGACGCTGGTACCTTAGTCCCCTCCTCCTCTCCCGCCGGAGCGGGGGTTTTTTTTGTTAAGAAGAAGGACGGGTCCCTGCGCCCCTGCGTGGATTATCGAGGGCTGAATGACATAACGGTTAAGAATCGTTATCCGCTTCCTCTTATGTCTTCAGCCTTCGAGATCCTGCAGGGAGCCAGGTTTTTCACTAAGTTGGACCTTCGTAACGCTTACCATCTTGTGCGCATCAGGGAGGGGGACGAGTGGAAAACGGCATTTAACACTCCGTTAGGGCACTTTGAATACCGGGTTCTTCCTTTCGGCCTCGCTAATGCTCCAGCTGTCTTTCAGGCATTAGTGAATGACGTCCTGAGAGACATGCTGAACATCTTTGTTTTCGTTTACCTTGACGATATCCTGATTTTTTTCACCGTCACTCCAGATTCATGTTCAGCACGTTCGACATGTCCTCCAGCGCCTTTTAGAGAATTGTCTTTATGTGAAGGCTGAGAAGTGCTCTTTTCATGCCTCCTCCGTCACATTTCTCGGTTCTGTTATTTCCGCTGAAGGCATTAAGATGGATCAAGCTAAGGTCCAAGCTGTCATCGATTGGCCCGCCCCTAAGTCACGCGTCGAGTTGCAGCGCTTTCTCGGCTTCGCGAATTTCTATCGTCGTTTCATCCGTAATTTCGGTCAGGTGGCAGCTCCTCTCACAGCTCTTACTTCTGTCAAGACGTGCTTTAAGTGGTCCGTTTACGCCCAGGGAGCTTTTGATCTCCTCAAGAATCGGTTTACATCCGCACCTATCCTTGTTACAACTGACGTCTCTAGACAGTTCGTTGTCGAGGTTGACGCGTCAGAAGTGGGCGTGGGAGCCATTCTTTCTCAGCGCTCCCTTTCTGACGACAAGGTCCACCCTTGCGCGTATTTTTCTCATCGCCTGTCGCCGTCGGAACGTAACTATGATGTGGGAAACCGCAAACTGCTCGCCATCCGCTTAGCCCTAGGCGAATGGCGACAGTGGTTGGAGGGGGCGACCGTTCCTTATGTCGTTTGGACTGACCATAGGAACCTTGAGTACATCCGTTCTGCCAAACGACTTAATGCGTGTCAGGCTCGTTGGGCGCTGTTTTTCGCTCGTTTCGAGTTCGTAATTTCTTATCGTCCGGGCTCTAAGAACACCAAGCCTGATGCTTTATCTCGTCTCTTCAGTTCTTCAGTAGCCTCCACCGACCCCGAGGGGATTCTCCCTGAGGGGCGTGTTGTCGGGTTGACTGTCTGGGGAATTGAGAGGCAGGTAAAGCAAGCTCTCACTCACACTCCGTCGCCGCGCGCTTGTCCTAGGAACCTTCTTTTCGTTCCCGTTCCTACTCGTCTGGCCGTTCTTCACTGGGCTCACTCTGCCAAGTTAGCCGGCCACCCCGGCGTTCGGGGTACGCTTGCTTCCATTCGCCAGCGTTTTTGGTGGCCCACTCGGGAGCGTGACACGCGTCGTTTCGTGGCTGCTTGTTCGGTCTGCGCGCAGACTAAGTCCGGTAACTCTCCTCCTGCCGGCCGTCTCAGACCGCTTCCCATTCCCTCTCGACCGTGGTCTCACATCGCCTTAGACTTTATCACCGGACTGCCTTCGTCAGCGGGAAGACTGTTATTCTTACGGTTGTCGATAGGTTCTCTAAGGCGGCTCATTTTATTCCCCTCGCTAAGCTCCCTTCTGCTAAAGAAACGGCACAAATCATCATCGAGAATGTTTTCAGAATTCATGGCCTTCCGTCAGACGTCGTTTCGGACAGGGGTCCGCAATTCACGTCTCAATTTTGGAGGGAGTTTTGCCGTTTGATTGGGGCTTCCGTCAGTCTCTCTTCCGGCTTTCACCCCCAGTCTAACGGTCAAGCAGAACGGGCCAATCAGACTATTGGTCGCATCTTACGCAGTCTTTCTTTTCGTAACCCTGCATCTTGGTCAGAACAGCTTCCCTGGGCAGAATACGCCCACAACTCGCTTCCTTCGTCTGCGACCGGGCTATCTCCTTTTCAGAGTAGCCTCGGGTACCAGCCTTCGCTGTTCTCGTCTCAGCTCGCCGAGTCCAGCGTCCCCTCCGCTCAGGCGTTTGTCCAACGTTGTGAGCGCACCTGGAAGAGGGTCAGGTCTGCACTTTGCCGTTATAGGGCGCAGACTGTGAGAGCCGCTAATAAGCGTAGAACTAAGAGTCCTAGATATTGTCGCGGTCAGATAGTATGGCTCTCCACCCAAAACCTTCCCCTTAAAACAGCTTCTCGCAAGTTGACCCCGCGGTTCATTGATCCGTTCCGTATTTCTCAGATCATTAATCCTGTCGCAGTGCGACTTCTTCTCCCGCGATATCTTCGTCGCGTCCACCCGGTCTTCCATGTCTCCTGTATTAAGCCCGTTCTTCGCGCCCCCGCTCGTCTTCCCCCCCATCCTTGTCGAGGGCGCACCTATCTACAGGGTCCGTAAGATTTTGGACATGCGTCCTCGGGGCCGTGGTCATCAGTACCTAGTGGATTGGGAGGGGTACGGTCCTGAGGAAAGGAGTTGGGTTCCCTCTCGGGACGTGCTGGACCGTTCGCTGATCGATGATTTCCTCCGTTGCCGCCAGGTTTCCTCCTCGAGTGCGCCAGGAGGCGCTCGGTGAGTGGGGGGGTACTGTCATGTATTGTCATGTTATGTCTTGTTCCTGTTCTTTCTCTTCACTTCGTTTCCCCCTGCTGGTCGTATTAGGTTACCTTCTCTTCCTTTCCTTCCCCCAGCTGTTTCTGATCTTCTCTAACTACCTCGTTCACCCTTTTCCCACCTGTTCCCTTTTTTCCCTCTGATTAGTTCTCTATTTCTCTCTCTGTTCCTGCTTCTGTCTTTGTCAGATTCTCGTTTTGAGTTTCTCATGCCAGAACCAAACTATCGTCACGTTTGCTTCACCCTTGTCTCGTCCTGTCGGAATCTGCCTGTTCATCTGATGCTACGTGCGATCAGGTACCTCTGTCATCTACAACCCGCGCCTACCCAGAGAGACCAGCAGTCTGTCGCCGCTAACCCTGCTATTCTCCTCTGCTGCTAAGAAGGGGACTTTTCTGTAATATCAGAAGGACTTTATGATTTATTTGTCGCCCTCTCTGCGGGTTGTCTATTTTGCTATTCAATACATCTGAAGAGGATCTATGTCTTCCCTGTGTTTTGACATTAAAGGACTCTGTTTTTGTTAAACCGCTTTTGGGTCCTCACTCACCTGCATAACAGAGAAAGGGAAAACACTGGTTGACTTGGAAACATAAAAGACAAACTGGCACAGAGAGACAGGAAACACATGGATAAATACAGTGGGGAAAACAAGCGACACCTGGGGGGGTGGAGACAACAACGAGGACAGGTGAAACTGATCAGGGTATGACAATCCAATATCTGTCTCGGTCAGCTGTTGGGTGAGTGTATTGTAAATGGAATGGGCCAGAGGAAAGCCTTCGCTCAGAACGTCCCCCGGTCATGAAAGTTCATACCCTAAAAAGCTCTCTTTATCTCCTCTAACAGATATCATGTTTAGAGGCAGGTGGATCAGACTTCGCAATGAGAGCAGGAAGGCGTCAGTACAATGCCCCCTCTCAGTGTTCCCAGCATTAACTAGTCATTTTGGCAGGAATGTGAGACGGGAGCGCAGAGCAGAGCTACCTCCTTGGCTCCCTGTCAACAGTAGGATAGACCAATCCCACCACACACACACACACACACACACACACACACACACACACACACACACACACACACACACGCCAGGTGGAGCCTGGTGAAAGCACTGTCTGTTCTGTACTCTCCAGAGGAATTCACTGCATGGGTAAAAGAGATAAAAAGAGAGACCCTGTGATCCTACAGCGGTTTACTGGGCTTTGTACTTCATCAAAGGGGCATACCACAAAGCAGGATCAATGAGGAATAATCAGGAATAACTATAGATTTTCTGGTTCATTATTCATTAAGAAAGCTAAGCTTAGATATGTTGTTGAGTCAATTAGACCATGCCCATTTCAAGCTTATTGTTCTACAAAATGCTAAGTTATTTCAGGATATTTAGTTAACTGGCTCATTCATTGATCCTGCATTGGTGTATATCCCACCGGTTGTTTCACTTCATCCACCGCAGACATATTGTAATATTGCAATGATCTGACACTTGAGGTAGTTATACCTCAGGTGTTTAAGTATTCAACTCTTCCCAGTTTAGACAATACATTGTTTGAGCTGTTTTGGTTCTGCACACTCTAAGGAATGGTTGAGCTTATCTCTTTAATATTTGATTTTACATAATGATAGAGCAGTTTGTTCGTCTAGGTCTAGGTCAGCTGTTGGGTGAGTGCATTGTAAATGGAATGGGCCGGAGGAAAGATTTCTCTCAGAACGTCCCCGGACATGAAAGTTCATATCATAGGCCTAGATCCATGCCCACCATAACGCAGCTGCACTTCCAAAAGATTTCTACTGTCACAAGTGTAGAGAGGAGTAGGCAGGAAGCAGTCGCAGGTTTAGAACTACTGCATTTATTAAAGCACTGTATGTATGTATGTATATATATATATATATATATATATATATATATATATATACACTGCTCAAAAACATAAAGGGAACACTTAAACAACACAATGTAACTCCACGTCAATCACACTTCTGTGAAATCAAACTGTCCACTTAGCAAGCAACACTGATTGACAATAAATTTCACATGCTGTTGTGCAAATGGAATAGACAACAGGTGGAAATTATAGGCTATTAGCAAGACACCCCCAATAAAGGAGTGGTTCTGCAGATGGTAACCACAGACCACTTCTCAGTTCCTATGCTTCCTGGCTGATGTTTTGGTCACTTTTGAATGCTGGCGGTGCTTTCAGTCTAGTGGTAGCATGAGACGGAGTCTACAACCCACGCAAGTGGCTCAGGTAGTGCAGCTCATCCAGGATGGCACATCAATGTGAGCTGTGGCAAGAAGGTTTGCTGTGTCTGTCAGCGTAGTGTCCAGAGCATGGAGGCGCTACCAGGAGACAGGCCAGTGCATCAGGAGACGTGGAGGAGGCCGTAGGAGGGCAACAATCCAGCAGCAGGACCGCTACCTCCGCCTTTGTGCAAGGAGGAGCACAGCCAGAGCCCTGCAAAATTACCTCCAGCAGGCCACAAATGTGCATGTGTCTGCTCAAACGGTCAGAAACAGACTCCATGAGGGTGGTATGAGGGCCCAACGTCCACAGGTGGGGGAGACGCGGTGTGGGTCGGTCGGGATGACGCCTGTGGAAGTCCTGAATGAGAGAATGGTTCAGGATGTCCCGCACCAGAACCCAGCACTGCTCTTCGGGACAGTACCCCTCCCAGTCGACCAGGTACTGGAGAGACCCCCCACGACGCCATGAGTCCAACAGGCTGAGGGCGAAGTATGCTGGGGGCCCCCTCGACGTCCAAGATTGGGGGAGGTGTGTCGTGAGGTCCAGCACTAGCCAAGGGACCAGCTGCCACCGGTCTGAGGAGAGATACATGAAATGAGGGTGAGATACGGTAAATGACGGGGAGCTGTACATCACCTCATTGACTCTCCTCAGGACATTGAACTACCCCACAAACCGCGGGCTCAGCTTCCAGCAGGGCAGGCGAAGGGGCAGGTCCTTCGTAGAATGCCAGACCCTGTCACCGGGGTGAAAGACCGGGGCCACACTGTGGTGACTTTCGGTCTGCCCCTTCTGCCAGAGGACGACGTGCTGGAGACGGGTGTGCGCTGTGTTCCATACCTCCTCGGCGCGCCGGAACCAATCATCCACCGCAGTAGCCTCGATCTGACTCCGGTGACAGGGTGCCAGGGCCGGCTGATAGCCTAAAACACACTGAAAGGGGAGTGAGGTTAGTGGAGGAGTGACGGAGTGATGGAGGGAGTTTTGTGCGTATTCTGCCCAAGGCAGAAACGCAGCCCACTCCCCTGGCCGGTCCTGACCTGTAACGTTGAAGGTACCTACCCAGTTCCTGATTTACCCTTTCCTCCTGCCCATTAGATTGGGGACGGTACCCGGAGGTGAGGCTGACCGTGACCCCCAGTCGTTCCATGAAGGCCTTCCAGACACGGGAGGTGAACTGAGGACTACGGTCAAAGACGATGTCCTCCGGGATCCGTAAGTGCCGGGATCCTCTGCATGGCCGTAGGGAGACCAGGCAGAGGAACCAAACAACAGGCTTTGGAAAACCGGTCCACAACAACTAGGATGGTGGTGTGCCCCTCCGGGGGGGGTGGACTGTGACAAAGTCCACAGAGAGATAGGACCAGGGTCATTGTGGAACTGGCAGCGGTTGGAATTTGTCATAGGGGAGGTGTCTTGCTGTCTTGCTCTGTGCGCAGGTGGAGCAGGAAGAGACGTAAACCCGGACATTCTGGGCCAAGGTGGGCCACCAGTACTTGGCGGAGAGACAGACGATAGTATGGGATATACCCAGGTGCCCTGACACAGGTGCTGTGTGTGCCCAGGCGAGGAGACGGTCCTGCACATCAAAGGGCACGTAGGTACGCCCCTCGGGACAGTGAGCAGCCACAATGCAGAACAGGGGAATAATGGGTGTCACTTTCTCCCTCCAATCCTCTGTGTCATACAGCCGAGACAACGCATCAGCCTCGACGTTCTTAGATCCCGGCCGGTAGGAGAGGGTCAAATCAAACCTGGCAAAGAATAGAGCCCACCTGGCCTGATGTGGGTTCAGCCTTCTCGCTGCTCGAATATACTCTAGGTTCCGGTGGTCCATCCAAACAAGGAATGGGTGTTGAGCACCCTCCAGCCAGTACCACCATGTTTTCAGCTCCTTCTTGACGGCCAGCAACTCACGATCCCCCACGTCATAATTTAGCTCCGCGGGAGATAGCTTCCATGAGTAGAAGGCGCATGGATGGAGTTTAGGAGGCGATCTAGTGCATTGGGAGAGAACAGTCCCTACTCCAACCACAGAGGTGTCCACCTCCACGATGAAGGGCAGAGACGGGTCAGGGTGAGCCAGAACAGGTGTGTTTGCCAAACGTTCATTGAGTGCACAGAAGGCTTCGTTGGCCTCATCAGTCCAACGCACAGTCTAGGACCTCCCTTCAGGAGGGAGGTGAGAGGGGCCACCACTGTGCGGAAACTCCTAATGAAGCACCTGAAATAGTTGGCAAAACCTAGGAAGCACTGCACCGCCTTCATGTTGGATTGAACAGGCCACAACCATACTGCACTTATCCTCTGCCCTTCCATCTCCAGTCCCGTGGTGGATATCCGATAGCCCAGGAAGTAGACCGCCCTGTCAGCCACTCCAAAATGGTGATGCCCTGTCAGCCTCTCCAAAACGGACCTGAGAAATGTTGCTTGCGTGTAGTGAAGTACACCAAGATGTTGTTTATGTACACCACTACACGGCGACCCAACATGTCTCTAAACACCTTCTTAATGAAGGATTGAAACACCAAGGTTGCATTTGTCATGCCGTAGGGAATTACCATGTATTCATAGTGCCCAGTGCTGCAGGCGGTCTTCCATTCATCCCCCTCTCTGATGCGCACCAGGTTGAAGGCACTGCGTAAATCCAATTTGGTAAAGTACTGAGCACCATGTATCTGTTTGATCACAGTAGGTAGGAGAGTCAGGGGATAACTGAATTTAACAGTTGCCTTATTCCGTGTCTGGTAATCGATACAGGGGCTGAGACCTCCGTCCTTCTTCTTCACGAAAAAGAAGCCTGCCAGAGAGGTGGACGGACAGAGGAATCCTTGGGCCAGCCCCTCCTAGACGTAGACCTCCATAGCTTCGGTCTCTGCAGTCAGTGTAGTCAGCTCAGCTATCTCCATTGAGACCGTGTCTGTGCCTCGACCTGGGTTGGGCAAAACTAAACATGGCGGTGTTTGCCTTAGCAATCTCACTAGGATAAAGACCTCCTCCATTCCTGTCATTATTGAAAGAGATCGTGATACCTCACATCTCAAAATAGGGCTACTTAATGTTAGATCCCTTACTTCAAAGGCAATTATAGTCAATTAACTAATCACTGATCATAATCTTGATGTGATTGGCCTGACTGAAACATGGCTTAAGCCTGATGAATTTACTGTGTTAAATGAGGACTCACCTCCTGGTTACACTAGTGACCATATCCCCCATGTATCCCGCAAAGGCGGAGGTGTTGCTAACATTTACAATAGCAAATTTCAATTTACAAAAGAAATTAATACGTTTTCGTCTTTTGAGCTTCTAGTCATGAAATCTATGCAGCCTACTCAATCACTTTTTATAGCTACTGTTTACAGGCCTCCTGGGCCATATACAGCGTTCCTCATTGAGTTCCCTGAATTCCTATCAAATTTTTGGTGACTTTAATATTCACATGGAAAAGTCCAGAGACCCACTCCAAAAGGCTTTCGGAAGCCATCATCGACTCAGTCCAACATGTCTCTGGACCTACTCACTGTCACAGTCATACTCTGGACCTAGTTTTGTCCCATGGATCTTGTGGATCTTAATGTTTTTCCCCATAATCCTGGACTATTGGACCACCATTTTATTACGTTTGCAATTGCAACAAATAATCTGCTCAGACCCCAACCAAGGAGTATCAAAAGTCCAGCTATAAATTCACAGACAACAGAAAGATTCCTTGATAACCTTCCAGACTCCCTCTGCCTACCCAAGGATGTCAGAGGACCAAAATCAGTTAACCACCTAACTGAGGAACTCAATTTAACCTTGCGCAATACCCTAGATGCAGTTGCACCCCTAAAAGCTAAAAACATTTCTCATAAGAAACTAGCTCCCTCCCTATACAGAAAATACCCGAGCTCTGAAGCAAGCTTCCAGAAAATTGGAATGGAAATGGCGCCACACCAAACTGGAAGTCTTCTGACTAGCTTGGAAAGACAGTACCGTGCAGTATCGAAGAGCCCTTACTGCTGCTCGATTATCCTATTTCTCCAAGTTAATTGAGGAAAATAAGAACAATTCGAAATGTATTTTTGATACTGTCGCAAAGCTAAATAAAAAGCAGCATTCCCCAAGTGAGGATGGCTTTCACTTCAGCAGTAATAAATTCATGAACTTCTTTGAGGAAAAGATCATCAAAGCAAATTATGGACTCCTCTTTAAATCTGCGTATTCCTTCAAAGCTCAGTTGTCCTGAGTCTGCACAACTCTGCCAGGACCTAGGATCAAGAGAGACACTCAAGTGTTTTAGTACTATATCTCTTGACACAATGATGAAAATAATCATGGCCTGTAAACCTTCAAGCTGCATACTGGACCCTATTCCAACTAAACTACTGAAAGAGCTGCTTCCTGTGCTTGGCCCTTCTATGTTGAACATAACAAACGTCTCTCTATCCACCGGATGTGTACCAAACTCACTAAAAGTGGCAGTAATAAAGCCTCTCTTGAAAAAGCCAAACCTTGACCCAGAAAATATAAAAAACTATCGGCCTATATCGAATCTTCCATTCCTCTCAAATATTTTAGAAAAGGCTGTCACTGCCTTCCTGAAGACAAACAATGTATACGAAATGCTTCAGTTTGGTTTTAGACCCCATCATAGCACTGAGACTGCACTTGTGAAGGTGGTAAATTACATTTTAATGGCATCAGACCGAGGCTTTGCATCTGTCCTCATGCTCCTAGACCTTAGTGCTGCTTTTGATATCATCGATCACCACATTCTTTTGGAGACATTGGAAACCCAAATTGGTCTAAACGGACAAGTTCTGGCTTGGTTTAGATCTTATCTGTTGGAAATATATCAGTTTGTCTCTGTGAATGGCTTGTCCTCAAACAAATCAACTGCAAATGTCGGTGTTCCTCAAGGTTCCGTTTTAAGACCACTATTGTTTTCACTATATATTTGACCTCTTGGGGATGTCATTCGAAAACATAATGTTAACTTTCACTGCTATGCGGATGACACACAGCTGTACATTTCAATGAAACATGGTGAAGCCCCAAAATTGCCCTCGCTAGAAGCCTGTGTTTGAGACATAAGGAAGTGGATGGCTGCAAACGTTCTAAACTCGGACAAAACAGAGATGCTTGTTCTTGGTCCCAAGAAACAAAGAGATCTTCTGTTGAATCTGACTATTAATCTTAATGGTTGTACAGTCGTCTCAAATAAAACTATGAAGGACCTCGGCGTTACTCTGGACCCTGATCTCTCTTTTGACGAACATATCAAGACATATCAAGGAAAGCTTTTTTCCATCTACGTAACATTGCAAAAATCAGAAACTTTCTGTCCAAAAATGATGCAGAAAAATTCATCCATGCTTTTGTTACTTCTAGGTTAGACTACTAAAATGCTCTACTTTCCGGATACCCGGATAAAGCACTAAATAAACTTCAGTTAGTGCTAAATACGGCTGCTAGAATCCTGACTAGAACCAAAAAATGTGATCATATTACTCCAGTGCTAGCCTCCCTACACTGGCTTCCTGTCAAGGCAAGGGCTGATTTCAAGGTTTTACTGCTAACCTACAAAGCATTACATGGGCTTGCTCCTACCTATCTCTCTGATTTGGTCCTGCCGTACATACCTACACGTACGCTACGGTCACAAGACACAGGCCTCCTAATTGTCCCTAGAATTTCTAAGCAAACAGCTTGAGGCAGGGCTTTCTCCTATAGAGCTCCATTTTTATGGAATGGTCTGCCTACCCATGTGAGAGACGCAAACTCAACCTTTAAGTCTTTACTGAAGACTCATCTCTTCAGTGGGTCATATGATTGAGTGTAGTCTGGCCCAGGAGTGTGAAGGTGAACGGAAAGGCTCTGGAGCAACGAACCGCCCTTGCTGTCTCTGCCTGGCCGGTTCCCCTCTTTCCACTGTGATTCTCTGCCTCTAACCCTATTACAGGGGCTGAGTCACTGGCATACTGGTGCTCTTTCATGCCATCCCTAGGAGGGGTTGCGTCACTTGAGTGGGTTGAGTCACTGATGTGATCTTCCTGTCTGGGTTTGCCGTGGCGGAGATCTTTGTGGGCTATACTCGGCCTTGTCTCAGGATGGTAAGTTGGTGGTTGAAGATATCCCTCTAGTGGTGTGGGGGCTGTGCTTTGGCAAAGTGGGTGGGGTTATATCCTTCCTGTTTTGCCCTGTCCGGGGGTATCATCGGATTGGGACACAGTGGCTCCTGACCCCTCCTGTCTCAGCCTCCAGTATTTATGCTGCAGTAGTTTGTGTCGGGGGTCTAGGGTCAGTTTGTTATATCTAGAGTACTTCTCCTGTCTTATCCGGTGTCCTTTGTGAATTTAAGTATGCTCTCTCTAATTCTCTCTTTCTCACTTTCTTTCTCTCTCTCGGAGGACTTGAGCCCTAGGACCATGCCTCAGGACTACCTGGCATGATGACTCCTTGCTGTCCCCAGTCCACCTGGCCGTGCTGCTGCTCCAGTTTCAACTGTTCTGCCAGCGGCTATGGAATCCTGACCTGTTTACCGGACGTGCTACCTGTCCCAGACCTATTATTTGACCATGCTAGTCATTTATGAACATTTGAACATCTTGGCCATGTTCTGTTATAATCTCCATCCGGCACACCCAGAGGAGGACTGGCCACCCCTCATAGCCTGGTTCCTCGCTAGGTTTCTTCCTAGGTTTTGGCCTTTCTAGGGAGTTTTTCCTAGCCAACGTGCTTCAACACCTGCATTGCTTGCTGTTTGGGGTTTTAGGCTGTGTTTCTGTACAGCACTTTGAGATATCAGCTGATGTACAAAGGGCTTATTTGTACGAAGGGCTTAATTTGATTTGATTTGCATGCGAGAGAGAGTAGATGTCCCCCGGGGGAGGGTAGAACCAGGTAGTAGGTCGACATTGCAGTCCCATAGGTGACGAGGGGGCAGGCATGTGGCATGAGTCTTCGAAAAAGCCACCTGTAGGTCCTGGTATTCCTCCGGGATAGGGACATGGGTGGCCTGGTCCGGACTTTCCATGGAGGTGGCACAGATAGACACAGAGAGACACCTCCCTTGACACTCCTGTGACCAACCCAACAACCTCCTTTCTATCCACGATATCCTGGGGTTATGCAACTGTAACCAGGGGAAACCTAAAATTATGGGGTGTGCAGGAGGGTCTAAGATGAGGAAAGTGATGCGTTCATGGTGGTTGTGAGGGAAATGGGAATCGTGGTCTGGCACACCAGTCCTGCTCCTAGGGGATGGTTGTCTAGGGCATGGACTGGGAGGAATGCGTAATGATAAGGCTACTGACCGGCCTAGGAAATTGCCTGCAGAACCTGAGTCCACTAGGGCAGGACTCAGTGGGGGGCCAGGAAAGTCCGGGAAAGGGACAGGAAGGCGGACGGGCTGGGTGGCCAGAGAGGAGCAAGGCACTTCCACAGCTACCTGAGAAGGTGCAGGAGCGTTCCTCGGCCTGTAGCTTCCTCGCCTAGTTCTCTTCTGGGACAGGTGTCCCAGGGGTGGTCCGACTCCCCGCAGTAGGAGCAGAGACCCTGTTGATGGCGGCGTTGACATTCCTCTGGGGAAGGTGTGTCGTGCCCTCCTCCATGGGCTCTGTCTCGTTGGAGGTTCCTAGGAGAGACCCGAATCCCCGGGATGGGCGACGACGGGCATGCAGGATATTATCCAGGTGGATTGCTGTGGCGATGAGCTGGTCCAGCGTGAGGTCCTCATCGCTGTAGCCCGCTGCGGAAAATCGTCAACAGGACCCTGGTCGTTCCAGCCAGTGGACGCAGCCATCGTCCAGAAATCCAGAGCGTACGCAGATGCTGTCCTGGACCCCTGGCGTAGACGGAAGAGACGCTCACCTCCCTCTCGACCCTCCCAGTCGTCAAAAATGGCACGGAAGAGCTGGGTGAAGCGGTAATAGGACTTCACTTCTGGACCGTCCATCTCCCAGACGACGTACGCCCACTCCAGAGCCCGGGCCTTTTAACCCCGAGATCACCTTGTCCCATCTACCTCCATTACAGAACACAATGGCAAGGGACTCAGAATTAAGCTAATCTAATAAGCTAATAAGTTAATCTTTTTCTCCTCTTACAGATATCATGTTTAGAGGCAGGTGGATCAGACTTTGCAAGGAGAGGAGGAAGGTGTCAATACAATACCCCTCTCAGTCTCAGTGGTCCCAGCATTAACTAGTCATTTGGCAGGAAGGTAAGATGTGAGCGCAGAGCTAACCCCTCGGCTCCCTGTCAACAGCAGGGATGATTGTTGAGCTTAGGTCAATCTTTTTTAATATATTTTTTTACATATGAGAGCAGTTCGTTCCTCAAGAAAGAGTCCCACCCCCTTTAGCCCTCAGAACAACCTGAATTCGTGGGGGCATGAACTTCACAAGGTGTCGAAAGCGTCCCACAAGGATGCTGGCCTTTGTTGACCGCATTGCTTCCCACAGTTGTGTCAAGTTGACTGGATGTCCTTTGGGTGGTGGACAAGTCTTGATACACACTGGAAACTGTTGAGCGTGAAAAGCCCAGTAGCGTTGCAGTTCTTGACACACTCAAACCGGTGCACCTGGCACCTACTACCATATCCTGTTCAAAGGCACTTAAAACTTTTGCTTTTCCCATTTACCCTCTGAATGGCACACATACACACACAATCCATGTCTCAATTGTCTGAAGGATTCTTTAACCTGTCTCCTCCCCTCCATCTACACTGATTGAAGTGGATTTAACAAGTGACCTCAATAATGGATCATAGCTTTCACCTGGATTCACCTGGTCAGTCTGTCATGGAAAGAGCAGGTGTTCCTAATGTTTTATACGCTCACTCTAATGTACTGTCTGGTCCATAAGTATTTGGACAGTGACACTTGCATCATTTTGCTCTGTACGCCACCACAATGAATGATGATGCTGGATGTGTTCCTGGTGATGCTCTGCCAGGTCTTTACTGCAGCTGTCTTCAGTTCCTGCATGTTCTTGGGGCATTTTGCCTTCAGCAAGTTAAATGCATGCTCAATTGGATTCAGGTCAGGTGATTTTGGCCATTGCAGAACATTACACTTCTTTGCCTTAACAAAGTATTGGGTTGCTTTCGCAGTATGCTTCAGGTCATTGTCCATCTGCACTGTTAAGCACCTTCCAATGAGTTTTGAAGCATTTTGCTGAATCTAAGCAGATAATATAGCCCTAAACTCTTCAGAATTCATCCTGGTACGGCAACTGCTCCGCCCTCAACCATAAGGCTCTCCAGAGGGTAGTGAGGTCTGCACAACGCATCACCGGGGGCAAACTACCTGCCCTCCAGGACACCTACACCACCCGATGTTACAGGAAGGCCATAAAGATCATCAAGGACATGAACCACTGCCTGTTCACCCCGCTATCATCCAGAAGGCGAGGTCAGTACAGGTGCATCAAAGCTGGGACCGAGAGACTGAAAAACAGCTTCTATCTCAAGGCCATCAGACTGTTAAACAGCCACCACTAACATTGAGTGGCTGCTGCCAACACACTGTCATTGACACTGACCCAACTCCAGCCACTTTAATAATGGGAATTGATGGGAAATGATGTAAATATATCACTAGCCACTTTAAACAATGCTACCTTATATAATGTTACTTACCCTACATTATTCATCTCATATGCATACGTATATACTGTACTCTACATCATCGACTGCATCCTTATGTAATACATGTATCACTAGCCACTTTAACTATGCCACTTTGTTTACTTTGTCTACATACTCATCTCATATGTATATACTGTACTCGATACCATCTACTGTATGCTGCTCTGTACCATCACTCATTCATATATCCTTATGTACATATTCTTTATCCCCTTACACTGTGTATAAGACAGTAGTTTTGGAATTGTTAGTTAGATTACTTGTTGGTTATCACTGCATTGTCGGAACTAGAAGCACAAGCATTTCGCTACACTCGCATTAACATCTGCTAACCATGTGTATGTGACAAATCAAATTTGATTTGATTTGCTGCAGATGAGGTGGTATGCTTCGGATCATGAGCAGTTTCTTCCCTTCTCCATTCTCTTCTCTTCCCATCATTCTGGTACAAGTTGATCTTTGTCTCATCTGTCTATAGGATGTTGTTCCAGAAATTTACAATATTTTTTAAATGTTTTTTTGGCTAACTCTAATCTGGACTTCCTGTTTTTGAGGTTTACCAATGGTTTACATCTTGTGGTAAAGCGTCTGTATTTACTCTGGTGAAGTCTTCTCTTGATTGTTGACTTTGACACAGATACACCAACTTCCTGGAGGGTGTTATTGATCTGGGCAGCTGTTGTGAAGGGGTTTTTCTTCACCAGGGAAAGAATTATTCTGTCATCCACCACAGTTGTTTTCCGTTGGTCTTCCAGGCCTTTTGGTGTTCCTGAGCTCACCAGTGCGTTCTTTCTTTTTAAGAATGTACCAAATAGTTGATTTGGCCAAACCTTATGTTTTTGCTATCTCTCTGATGGGAGTGACAGTTCTTTGGACTTCATATTGAGGGTTAACAGCAACAGAATCCGAATGCAAATGCCACACTTGAAATCAACTCTAGACTTTTTATCTGCTTACTTGTAAATGAACTAATGAGGGAATAACAAACACCTGGCTATGGAACAGCTGAGCAGCCAATTGTCCAATTACTTTTGGTCCCTTTAAAAAGGGGGTGACCACATATAAATGTGCTGTACTTCCTACACCGTTAACCAGAGTTGGATGTAAATACCCTTCAATTAAAGGTGAAAGTCTGCACTTTCAGCTCATATTCATTATTTGATTTCAATATGCTGTGGTGGACAGCTAAAATAATAATAACTCGGTCAATGTCCAAATATTTATGGACCTGACTGTATGCTATACTGTAGATGCAATTCTATCCTCCTCTCTCACATGAAAGGGAGGAAAGAAATCCTTCAACAGGAAGAGCTTAAAGATGTGTTTATTACCACTGCTGTGTAGGTGGTAGCCTGTTTCTCTCCCTCTATCGCTCCCTGTCTTTGTCAATTATTTCTGATGTGACACTAAAGGAAGGGATGAATAATGAGGAGCTTTGCACGTATGCTCAACGGAAATCCGATTTGCAGGGATGGAATGTAATAGTCGCTCAAAAAAGGGCAGCCGTTCATAAAGACGACACAGAAACATGAGAAATGTGGAAGTCGGGAGGGAGGCCCGTGATCCTTTCACATCATTGAAATTCGAAGACAAAGTGGATTGGAAGAGAATAGACACACACAGCAGTAGAAGGATGCCTGAGGGTGCAGCACAACCACCTCTCTGCAGGGACACGCCGAGCAGTAAGTCAATGGAAACGGGGGATCGACAGCGTCAGGTAAACAACAGCTGCTGGGCTTTGCTGCCCAAAGGTAAATTCAATTACAGGTATTCAGCAGGCAGAGTGCTGCAGGATGAGAGAGATGGGCATCCCTTCAGAAAATGAATGAACCCCCTGGGTTAGACTACACACACGCATAGGCACGCACACAAACCCACCCCTGTTTGCTGCCACCAAATGCCTTTACGTAGGCAGAGAGGAGTCTGGGATATGCTTACCCTTCACACCAACACAGTGGGAATGATACTATTACAGCAACCAGCTCTGAGGGCTGAGGTAAGGGAACCGGGAAGAGAGTATAACCACAGCAACCACCATAAGCTCACCATATGCAGAGATGTGGGATCCAATAATAACTGATTGACTGCAAATCCAGAGTGTATATGTTTGCATATGGGTGCAATGTGGTCTTTGGGTAGTAGGCCTATAAGCTTTTGATCCTCAATGTTCTGTCTGTCTTTTCTGTTGGTCCCCTTCATCCTATTGCTGATCATTCCATTGCGAGACATGAAACAAGTGAGCGCACAGGAGCTTCTATTTTAATAACCCTTTCAAATCTACATAGATTTAATGCTTCCTATATTTCACGGTGGTTGTAATTTAACAGGTGGTATCTTGGGTGCTTTTAATATCACTCTCAGCCATGATTGTTTGTGGATCTTCATTCCCAGGTAAGATTTTAAGGTATGTGTCAAATTCTATGTCTGGCATGCAGTCACAACAACACAATGCCCTAAAGTGTTTGGACAATTCCCTTTTCTGTCTGAAGAGCACACTTGTGTATCTTTTGTCAAATAAAATTATTAAAAAACAACAGAAAGATAACAGAGCTATGTTAAGTAAACAAAGCAAAGTACAGTATCTTGAATGTAGTTGACTAGCGTCATACATCAGGGAAGAGCTTTATGATTGTCAATGAAAGACAAAGTGTTATCGTGATGCCTATATTTTCGCAAAAGCTTCACTCTCTTTGCGGCTCATGAACGATACCATGTTGCTGTGGAGGGGTGAAAGCACGCCATTTACATCCTACAAGCCCGAAGCCTCACCCAGATTAATTGTACAGCAGAGGACTCTAATTCAGAGGGTAGTATATGTCAAGATTTGGGTGCACTCACACTCAATACGAGTCCCAGAGGGGTTGGAGTGAGGCTGTGAGAGAGAGATTAAATAGTGACTGACTCTAGTAGTGTGAGATGAGATAGTACCCCATAACCCCATGAACTATTATCATTAAGCTATTACCTCTCTGGATAGAGCACTGCACTATGCAGAGTGGTTGGTGGTCCACAATCACGGAAGTGTTTATCAAAACCAACCAACCCGTGCCAAGTAGCTTTCAGTGCCGCCCAGTCTTGACCCCTTCTAATGCGGCTGAGCCTTAAAGCCTCCGTCTAAAGCCCCTTTAATATGTGTAAACAGACATTTTGGGCTGTAACTCTGAGATGAGGTGAGCTGGAGTGTATTCGTTAGGCACCAAAACCGACTGAAAGCGGGAGGGACTATCTGAACTTGTCCAATAAGAAACGCTTTCCATTGCAAAGCGTTTTGCTACGGCGTGCCCTAATGAACACGACCCTGGATAGCTACTGTACCTACTGCAGCTGGAGCCACTCAGACCCTGCAGGCCAGCCCTACCCACAGCTCACAGGACCAGGCTGTGCAAACACCTGCAGCCCCACATCAAACAGCAACACTCATAGGACGGCCCATGAGAAGGACCTGAGAACTGGGAAAGCCGCAGGGCAACGTCTGGACTTAATTACTAGATCACGCTGATCCTATAGGTCTAATGGGCTTTGCTACTGGTCACCCCTGTTATTCACTTCACACTCTGATCATGTAGCTTCCAGGCTTTCCCAAGGTGAGATGTTACTTCTCAAGACCAAAGGCTTGGGTTGGGCAGGTGGAACAAGAGCCGCAGCTCTGTAAAGGGCTCTGAGTAGAACTACAGTATGTAGCAGTATGATAGGCACTCCTTCGGTACACAAAAAGTATCGGCCAGAACTGTTGACGACTTTGTATATTCCAAATATGATCCAGGAACAGATTGTCAATGTGAAGGAATTTTGGGTACGTATGGTATATCAAAAGTTGTCTCACATGGAACTGATACTGCATGTACACCTATAGCAGCTGGTTTCTTCTTGAATGCTTTGATACTCTGGACTGCCAGGTTTATTGAGTTTCTTTGTAGTTTTGATCTTTTCATGGTATATTAAATCTTCAAAGAAATATCCATGCAGGCTTTCCTCTTATTTTTTACATCATACACTCCTGAGCTCTTTGAGTAAATCTAGAAAAAAGCCTGTGATTGAGAAATATTTACCACTCTCTCTCTTTCTCTGTCTTGTCTGATCAGGGTCTCAAAGCACTGGTACTTTTTTCTCCATCCTTCTCTCTCTCTCTTCTCCATCCCAGACAGTGTAAGCGGTCTCTTGCCTGCATGTGAGATTACACTGTGTACAGTGCACATCCTCAGGGCACTTCAGTTCTTATTTAACATGCTCGTACACTGGCTGGCTGCTGCCATTAAACTGTTCTCCTCTGATCTAAATTCATTACAAATGGTCCCTGGCAGTGACCGTTTTGCCTCTTGCTACTTTCTCTCACTTTACAATATCTTCATTCCCTTTCTGACTCAATAACTCAGGGTAGACTTTCTGTTTGCAGCCTTGAATTCTGGACTTCATAACTGAGAATACGAGGGACGGTTTGAGAGAAAGAGCAAGAGAGAGCGAGTAGTAGAGCACTGCACAAAGACTCTGTGATTGTAAATGCCACGACTGAAGCCTCTGTTTTGCCTCACTGTTTGCACGCTTTGAAAATAAAGTTAATTCTAACAGCCTTCGCCCCAGCTGAAGCTTTCTAAGTTAGATTTGAGCGAGGGCGGGAAAGGGAACGCTCTCTAGCTAGCCACATGCAAGAGCTTTAATTAGTAAGTAATGCAGATCTGAGGTGCCTTCAATTCGATTGAATGTTTGCTACGTTGCGCAACGTTTTGTGCTGAATGACACGTTTCCCCAAAACGCTCTTGTCCATTCTTGAACAGATTCGAGATACATTTGCTCCATTTGGTGGGTGTGGCAGGTGTGGCTTGAAACAATGAGTGATGTCTTTAAAGGGCAGCAGCGCATTTTGAACCCCCCAACCCAACACCTCCCTGTTTTTCAACTGGTCACTCAGTACAGCATTGGTTCATTTTCATTTCAATGTTCCACTACGTGTTTGCGTACTGAACGCAGCCCAGATCTGTGTCTCGTTGGATGTGCAGCTGTTTCACCCTGGGAGAGAAGCTAAGACCAGACATACATGAATATGTGGTGGAATGGGAAGCAGATGGGATTTGGAAGGAGTGATGGGCTAATGGAAGGAGGAAACAACTATGCCAGGTTGATAGGTTGTAACATTTCCGCAACACTGACCCACAAGGGCATGACTACAATACAGGGACCTTGTCACGCTATGCCATACACATGAACAACACTGCCAGCCTGCGAGAAACCGTACATATAGCTTTTAAGTTAGAAAAGTAGATGTTTGAACTGAGGTTGAGTGAGACACAAGGGACACAGTGGGGGAGACACAATATGAGAGGTCGAGTACTAATCCCAGTATGTCTATGTATGCTAGGCTAATCCCAGTATGCCTATGTGTGCTAGGCTAATCCCAGTATGCCTATGTATGCTAGGCTAATCCCAGTATGCCTATGTGTGCTAGGCTAATCCCAGTCATCCCAGAGGAGAGCAGCGTTCCGCAGCCTTACAGCACTGTGATGAGCGCTCCAGGATGCACGCTGCCCATGATCAGTCCCCAGCAGGGGGCCAGCAGGGAGCCAGTTGCAGTCTGGGGCTCATCCATAAACATGAAGCGTAGTCCCACTGGGCATCCATGGTGGTGCCCCACCACCACTACTCACTCAGCACCCTAAAGTGTCTGCCCTGTCCTTCACCACTTAACATTGCTTTAATGGTTATTTTGATCTAAGTCTGCCCTTCATTTCAACTCCAGAGTTTGGCTGAATAGTAACACCACTGGGTTCAATTCCCCAGTCTGGATTCCTGAGAGGGTTTGCTTCTTAAGTGAGGGAAAGAAATGAAGGAAAGGGGTTTTCAAGTCAAATTCAGAGTCATGTTCTTCACTCAACCTCTTGGTGAAGTCCGACTGACTTAGAAACGAGCGGAGAATTCCAATCCGTCTGACTGTGCTCTAGTCGTCTGAGCTTTACATAACTGTGTTCTGCAGTCCCGATCCTATCTTCAAAGTTTGCGGTTGAAACAGCATGTAGGACACCACATTAAACACAGCAGCACGGCTGAAATCGCTCAGATCTCCTAGCTGAGTAACCAAAGACAGAAGCTCGACTGCACTGTATATACACTGATGTTGTTTTAGTTAGGGTACACCCAGTATCATAATAAAGGAGTAATATCGATGTGAACCCCTTAGGGGAAAAGGGGAAAGCACACTGATGTGGTACCTACCATACCATAACATTATTCTATCTCCCTATTCACACAAGCAACCCAGAAGAAGCTCATATTCAGCTGACATGCTAATTGTATGTACAGTTTGGGGCTTATCTACAGTAAACCCCTGGTACACAAAGTCATGAACTCGACGGGGTCACTTTCATGAATTAATAGATTAATTCATTAATACTCATTTCAGTGTCTTGTCAGACAGAATTATTATACACCCAATTCTTGTGAAAGTGCTCTCGGTGTATTCCTCATAGTCAGTCCCCTGGGACAGGCCTGTCCTACAGAGCAGCAGAGAGGAGAGGGACCTGGCAACGGAACAACAGCCCACAGACAGGAAGCACAGTCTAGGTCAGCCTGTCTGACTGACTGGGAGACAATGTTCTGCTGGAGAGAGAGGGAGAGAGGAGAGAGGAGAGAGGAGAGAGGAGAGAGAGAGAGAGAGAGAGAGAGAAGGTGACCTGCCAACACCCAAAAAGGCTATCTATCAGTCTTCCTCTGAGAGTGTGGAATTTAGTGCACATGTGCAGAATACATTTAACCCTAACCATGCCACTATGAAATCAAAACAAAACTCCACAAACAACATCATGATATTGGAAATGATTTATTCTCAGAAAGAAAATTGCTCAAAAGGCAATTGTTGTATATTATAAATGTCAGCTTTTTATTTATTTTAATTTTACATTTATTTAACTAGTCAAGTCAGTTAAGAACAAAATCTTATTTGCAATGACGGCCTAGGAACAGTAGGTTAACTGCCTTGTTCAGGGCCAAAACGAAAGATCTTTACCTTGTTAGCTCGATTCATCAATGTGGTAGCCTAACAAGTGATTAACAGTGATTTTGTTGAGAGGATTTAAGTCGTTTAGGTTGTAGTGCCACCCTCTGGTTAGAAGTGCATAGTTTAATTCTCTTTGGTCAAAATGATGCGAAGAAAACAACATTTAATTGGTTATTTTTCCATTTAGGGCACCTTACGATACCAATATGTCATTCATTGAAATGTATTCATCCTGTATCGGGACACTATCGGTTAGTGTTGACTGAATTAAGAGGATTCAACTTTATTGTTCAACAACATTGACATTGGGAGGTGGAGTCAATTTACAGTAGACTATGCACTCCAAATGCACTCTCTCCTCTTGACTACCGTATCGATTTAAAATCAGTAATTATCAACTGGTTTAGGGGACTGTTGTATAACCACTAGGTGAAAAGTTGTACAAAACGGCAGTAAAGCAGCTGAATTTGCTTTCGTCAAGGAGGCGTGTGAGGTGACTGGGGGATTTAGTGAGTAGTCGCAGAAACCCGTCAACACTGGACGTTAATGCGCAAATGAAAGGAAAATGAGTGAGAATAAAGGACCCGATTGCTTGTGTTTCTATGTCAACGGTAAAAAGGTAAATAATTGACTGTAATATTGTATTGTGCATTAGCTGTACGTTGGTTTAAGTTGTAGCACTTTGCGATTATTTTGCACATTGCCTTAACTTTAGCCTACTGCGCACTGTTCCTCTACAAAACTGTCTGCATGGCTGCTCATGTTGTTGACCAACAATTACTTCCCGCGTCTGTGTTTGTACCGAAGATACTGGCTGTTGGCCTCAGGCCTACTCTCTCAGAATGCCCCCAAAAAAAAACTCATGCTATGTGCTTTACACGATTCCTCTCCTACTTTCAAACAGGTGACCGAAAACAATGCAGACCCAGAGACTATGTTACTGTCTTACCTCCGCGAGAGGTGTATCCTTTCCTTGCTGAAAATGTATAGATGAGAAGTGAAGCCCAAACATTGAATTAAGTATTTACATCGAAATGAATAATATAGTGTACTATTTTTGTTTTTGTCATTGTGATTATACTCTTATTAATATTTATCCTAAAGAAAAACGGACAGATGTTGTGTAACCTATAGCCAAATTATTGCACAATCAGTATCTTATTTCAAATCCATACCTTATGGGTAGCCTAGGGTGGTGCACTGATTTTATAAGTGTGTTTTGTTTACCACACAAGCCAGTCCAGAGTTTGAGGTGTGAAAATAATGATAAGGCCTATCGGAGATGGTTCCATGGTGCGTGTCACTGTGAGTGTGCACTTTCCTTTGATTAGGATTGGCTGTATAATACATCCGTTGAAATCATTTCATGTTATGCTATGTGGACATATGGATACTGATCGATTGTCTAGCCCAAGCAGAGTGTCTCCTCAGTTGGTAACGTTGTGGGTTGAATTTCTGCATTGATCACATACTGAAAAATGAAGCCATCGATCACTCACTGTACTGTAAATCACTTTGGATAAGAAAATGTCTGAGTGGCATATACTATTATATTCCTTGACGGTTCCTGACTCCAGTGAGGTTGACTGGTACCAAGTACGGATGTGGAGGAGGAGGATGTGGAGCCTGTACTGTCATGGTGTCTCGCTACCAGCCCGGCACCAAGACCATCCTGTATCCATTCATCCCTCAACAAACAGCCATCATTTGGATAAATGATTGACAGATTTTTGATGAACTTTGCACGGTTGATGAATACTATAATTGGCATACTGAGACAGTGATAGAGGAATTCTAAATTCCTTTATGTTTTATTGCCAAAACCAATTCGCACTCATTTCTAATTCATTAATGAATTGTAAGTTCATTAATTATGCATGAAGTAGATTGAGACCAGTCTTAAAAGCCAAGTAAGAGCGTTTAATTCCAGAGAGTACTGACCCAAAATACAAAGAACATTACATTTTAAAGAAAGAGAACATAAAATGACGTCATCAGTTTCACACCCTCTCCCAGCCTTACAATAGCGTAGTATTCAGTCCTAGAGATTTATTTTCTCCCCTCATAAAACTACATTCCAACCTGTCTAAAAGATATACTTCTCTCCACTAATGGTATCCAACCAAAACATTCTTATCTGTCTGAAAAACTATCATTTCCCTCGTCCTTAAACCTCCCAGGAGGCACAGACAATTAATTCGTTCTGCTTACATTTTCAGTAACAGCTCAACCAAAAACTCATACTTTTCATATCATAACATAATAATATTAGAATAAATGGTTCTAATCAATAATGTATACATAATTAATCATTTCAACTATAATTTCCTCTAACAGACAGTAACTTTTAAGTAGGCCTTTCCTGTGGAGTGGCAGGTAGCCTAGTGGTTAGAGCGTTGGGCCAGTAACCGAAAGGTTGCTGGATTGAATCCCCGAGCTGACAAGGTAAAACATCTGTCGTTCTGTCCTTGAACAAGGCAGTTAACCAACCCACTGGTAGGACGTCATTGTACATAAGAATGTGTTCTTAACAGACTTGTCTAGTTAAATAAAAATGAATAAAAAATTAGATGGGCAAAACTATACGCTTTTGTATGAAGCGCATAGTGTGTCACAAGTTGCATGAAAAAAAACAGATGCATGGACGAATCCAACATTTGTCTTCGTGTCTTCAAAGCCCTACTTATGATGTTCTCTATTATACTTGGATGATATATTATGTTCATATTGAAAATGTAAATGCCAGTTTACCTTCACCTACTAGCCATTACTCTGCCAACGCCTGCCTGCTGCCAGTCTGCCAGCTTCAGGGGGCAGCCGTCACCACTGTGGAGGGCATTGGCAACACCAAGACCAGGGTGCACCCAGTACAGGTAGGCCCTACGATGGATGGCTGAAGCTCTCATTCAGTGTGGCTGACTGGATTATATGCTTGTGTGTGCTTGCAGGAGCGTATAGCCAAGGCCCACGGGTCTCAGTGTGGGTTCTGTACTCCAGGCATGGTGATGTCCATGTACACTTTACTGAGGAACAAACCACAGCCCAACATGGAGGACATCACAGTGGCACTTGGTGGCAATTTGTGCCGGTGCACAGGATATCGTCCCATTGTTGATGGCTGCAAGACTTTTAGTCCGGTATAAATGATATTGCACATAACAGACACATGCATTGCATTTGTATTTACTGTCTGTAAATTGAATGTATAATCCATCCTGTTATCCATCATTAGGAATCAAACTGTTGTCAAGCCAATGGTAATGGTGCTGGATGTTGTCTGAATGGAGATTCGCCTCCGGAGAGATCAGAGAATGTGAGTGACTCTTTCTATTCAGGCCATACACGTTTTATTAAATGTTTTAACAGATTTTCCTTTTTTGAAAACTGAGGCAAGTGGGCGAATAAATGCAAATAAATAAAGTAGAACCTCTTGTTAAAATGCTATATTAACCTTAGTTCAACACCTAATCAAGAGATTCTTGCCTGACTTGGTTCAGCCATAGCCGGATAGGAAGTATTTACTGGAAGCTTGAGGACATTCATTTTTGCTCTAAATCGTGTAACTTAAAAATAAAAAATAAAAAACATATTTTTTTGGTGTGTGTGTGTGTGTGTGTGTGAAGAGCGGCATCCATTAAACGGTCATCTGCAGTTGCTACATCAATTTTTGGACTTGTAAACGAATGATATGCACCCATTCATTCTTGAAAATCTAACTTATAAATGATTCACGGGCTTAGTTCAGCTGTCGTACCGCATCAGAAACCCCAAATATAAGCTTGTTTTACTCCAATGTTTGTAACAAAGTAAGGTAAAGAAACACTAGATACCCTCAAAACATGGTTAAGAACTAACATTTTGATGGATGGTCAGTCCTTGCATCCATTGCTCTGTCTATGCATTGGAGAGAGTTTCTCGAGCCCTATCCCTCTGCTTTTTACAGAAACGGGGGAAGCCGCTTTTTATTGCTCTTTTAAACATTACATTTAATTTGTATGGCTTAACTGTATAATATCATTTATAGTCATTGTATTATCGATTCGCACAGCGGTCTTAGGCAGTGCATCTCAGTGCTAGAGGCGTCACTACAGGCCCGGGTTCGATTCCAGGCTGTATCACCACCGGCCGTGACTGAGAGGCGCAGAATTGACCCAGCGTGGTTAGGGTTTGGCCGGGTTAGGCCGTCATTGTAAATAAAAATGTGCTCTTAACGGACTTGCCTAGTTAAATAAAAGGATATAGTTAAATAAATGTTACCACCACTAATGATATTGGAAAGTTATAGTTCACAATTCCATGACATTGCTGCATTTCATCCGATTTAACACACTTGTTTTATAAAAAGCGATATGTGTTTTGTTGGCACACATGACATTGACTGTGTCTTCCAGGAGCCTCCACCACAGCTGTTTGACCAGGAGGACCTCCTCCCTCTGGACCCCACCCAAGATCTCATCTTCCCCCCAGAACTCATAGTAAGGCAGCAGGACTAGTGGCTACTCAATGTACTAGTGGTCAAATGGTGAATTACACAGTTTGATATGCTTTCCCCATATACTGTATGTCAATGTGTAACAGTCAAAAAGTACCGTTCTTCAGTCTAAAATAATTGAACTAACAACCTTTACACAAGACAGAATTATTAATTGACACCAAATCGGCGAAATACTGTTATTTTGCTGTAAGAGTTGTCCGTTGAATACCTCATAGGTCTTATAGTCTGTAATGTCGTTAAAACCGTCTGTATCCTCGTTAGTCTATGAACTAGCGATATTTATATCCTGACAATCCTCCGCTGTTCTCCACTCAGCTGATGGCAGAGATGGAGCCCCAGGTTAGTCAGCTGTTCCGTGGCGAAAGGATGGTGTGGGTCTCCCCTGTGTCCCTGGAGGAGCTGATCCAGCTGAAGACCAGCCACCCTCAGGCACCGCTGGTCATGGGCAACACCAACATCGGCCCAGACATCAAGTTCAAAGGTGCCTGGCATCCCATAATAATATCACCCACCAGAGTCCAGGAGCTGTTCGAGGTTACCGAGACTCCGCAAGGTTAGATCTTTCCGTTCTTATTCTCTCGCTCTCTCGGGTTCCGTCTCTCTCTCTATCGGTCTCTCTCTCTCTCTCTCAGAACTGTTCATGCGTGTCTGTTGTGTCTGTAGGTGTGTGTTTCGGGGCTGGCTGCAGTCTGTCTGTGGTTAAGGCCCTGTTGGAGGGGCTCGTCCAGGAGATTCCTGAGGAGAAGACGGAGATATACAGATCCCTCCTACAGCAGCTGGGGAACCTGGGAGGACAGCAGATACGCAATGTTGCCGTGCGTATGAATAATCTGTTTCTGTCATTCACTATCAGCTTTGTAGCCTGGTCCCAGATTGTAGCCTGGTTTGTCCGGTCTTGCCAGCACCTTTGGTCATTGTTGGCTATATAGCACAAACAGGTCTGGAACCAGGCTAACAGCTGTGCTGCACATTACTGTCCAAATCTCTACGTCTTAACTACCCTCAGGGGATCACTGGTAAACATGTATTTTTGCATTTGTTTGACTGTTAAACATATTTTTGGTGTTTCTGTGTGTGTTAGTCCATAGGAGGCAATATTGTCAGTGCATATCCCAATTCAGACCTGAACCCTGTGTTCGCTGCTGGGAACTGCACACTTAATGTGGTGTCAAAGAGTGAGTTGTCAGTAGTGACCATTTTAATTCATTTCATTTATTCTGCGTCTAATTTAACCATGTTTTGTATTGAATTATTACAAATCATTGTGTTAATTGGTTCTATTCCAGGGGGAAGAAGAGAGATCCTGCTGAATAAAGATTTCTTTGTGGGGTTTGGAAAAACATCTCTAAAACCGGATGAGATTGTCCTGTCTGTGTTTATACCAGTATCTAGACAGGTACAGTAAGACGCTTGGGAATGGAGAACCTCTTGAGAATCTCACGCATTTGACCTCACCAGGAAGAACTCCTGGCCTTGAGGTGAGTTGAATCCTGTGACTGCGTGAACAACGTTTTTCCCAATCTAATGTGTCTTTGCAGGGAGAGTTCATGCGAGCGTTCCGCCAGGCCCCTCGTAAGGAGAACGCCCTGGCCACAGTGACCACTGGGATGAGGGTCATGTTCATAGAGGGTTCCAGCGTGGTCAAGGAGCTGAGTATCTACTACGGCGGTGTAGGGCCGTGCACTGTCAGCGCCACCAAAACATGTGCTGCAGTCATCGGAAGGTACAGAGGGAATTTTTCACAGTTAGCAGGATTTGGTTAATGGGCTATTTTCTTTCGAGGAGAGCTGGCTGAACTGGTTTGTGATTCATATGTTTCCTTGTTACCCTCCTCAGTAATGTTCTTGTTGTGTTACATTATCTGTGTTTTACATCCTTGCTTGTTTTGTACCCCCCCACACGTTCAAACACACACCCCTCCAGAAAGTGGGATGAGCAGACGCTGAGTGAAGCCTACACCCAGCTCTTAGATGAGATATCCCTGTCTCCCTCCCACCCCGGTGGGCAGGTGGAGTTCCGCAGGTCCCTAACTCTCAGCCTCCTCTTCAAGTTCAACCTGCAGATGCTGCACAAGCTCTGGGAGATGGTATGGACTGGGTCACTCTTCGCCCCAATTGGTAGCCTACTTGGCAAACTTGAAATTTGGAACTTTTATTTGCTAATGTTTCTCGAAATATAGATATGTTTTTGGCATTGTACAGAATGTGATCCAGGAGGACCTATCAGAAGGGGTCAGCAGTGCAATACGTCCACTACCTAAACAGCTACAGCCCAGCCTACAAGAGTTCCAGGTCTGTTTGATTGGATCTTAGTCGGTTGAAGACGAATTTAGCGATTTCACCTACCCCAACCCGTGACTCTATTCTTCATTGTGCAGTATGTGTGATCTGACAACATGAACAAATGCTCCAAAAACACCCAAATCGTCCTTGTAGAAACGTGATGCAGGTCTTTACATGTTGTACACGTGACATTGTCATTCTGAACGTTATATTCCATTTTGTTGCGACTCGAGCGATACCTCGCCGTCCTTTCTAGCGGCAGGCCATACGGAGAATGGAACAGCTGGATAGGGGAAACGGCTCGAGTCGTACCATTTCATGTTTACAGCACCTAAAGAACCTGCATCATTATACTGGGACATTTCGAAAAGTATGTTCTTAAAAGTTTTTAGCACTTGTTCATGTTTTTTTCAGAGCCTCCATACTGCATAACGAGGATGAGGAAGTGAAGCGCTGGTTGGGGTAAATTGTAAAAATACAGAAAATCGTAACAAAAAAGTGTCTGGACCCTTCAATAACATGCGATTTACATCGAAAATGAGAACTTCTCCTTTTTTAAGAACAAATTCTTATTAACAATCATGGTTTGACCATGTTACCCCTTCCTTAATCTCAGTTAACCCAGGACTAAAATCTCGCATCATTTGATCAGTTCACGTATTCTGTCCACGAAAGATTACCCCTGCCTACAAACCAACATTTCCTCTGAGGACAATAAAGTTGGATTGATTGGTCTGGATACAAACACGGTTACATCTCAGGCTGTCATAAATACATGTGTTTGTTTTGCAGGCTGTGGTGAAAGGCCAGAGTGGTGACGACCCAGTAGGTCGGCCTATCATGCACCGTTCAGCCATCAACCAGGCTACTGGAGAAGCTGTTTACTGTGATGACATCCCCAAGATGGACGGAGAGCTCCACCTCGTCCTGGTCACCAGCACCAGACCACATGCTAAGATCCTGTAAGTCCTGGAGAACATTGCAAAGGATTCATGGATAAGTTTCCTCACAAACCATTTTTTAAAAAGTTCATAACATACTGAGCTCTATTTTAACAAACCTAAAGCAATTGTAAATCTAAGCACTGGCGGTAGCACTATAGGTCGGGGGGCCGGGGTCAGAAATATTTGTGCTATTTTCACAGCCGGAATTGTGAGCGCATTAGCTAGTGGTGGCACAATGAATAAACAAGTTGTAGGTGTGACGAGGGCTTGGCCACTCACTGGCCTATCAAGGTGTTCCATGGATTAATAATGCATGCTTTTGTCATGTTCTGTTGGTTATTGGCAGTCTGTGCGGTATCATAAACACTAATTCGACTGGGGGAACGGAATATTCTCATCCTAGTCCCCCTTTATTAAGAAATAAAAACATTTAGAACTTATTCGGGGTCTTAACTTATTGTTCAGAGTTAGAACAATAGAATGCACAAGGTGCAATTAAGAAATTTGATTGTGCGTAAGCTGTTACACAATTAGTCCATGTCAGCTCATTTTCTTTCTTCCAGCGGCCAGCTATCTAAACTTGAAAGCATGGTCAAATTACCGACCTGTGTGGGGTCCATTGATCATCAGTTATCATATTAAAAACTGCAAAAGTTTGCCTCCAACCCATGGCAAAATGTGCTAGAATTCAGAAAATATGTGGTAAAACTGCACATTTTTCGCTCAGCCCCATGGAAAAAATGCGTAGAATTGCAGCAAAATTGCTTTAAAACAGCAATATTTTCAGTTTCTGTCCTACGTGGAGTTTAAAAAAATATTTATTTATTAACACGCATACAAAATAATAAAAGGAGCTGGCCAAAATAATGTGTACTGAACAAAAACATAAACGCAACATGTAAAGTGTTGGTCCCAGGTTTCATGAGCTGAAATAAAAGATCTCAGAATCTTTCCATATGCACGAAAAGCTTATTTCTCTTACATTTGTTGCAGAAATGTGTTTACATCCCTGTTAGGGAACATTTCTCCTTTGCCAAGATAATCCATCCACCTGAGAGATATGGCACATCAAGAAGCTGATTAAACAGCAAGATCATTATACAGGTGCACCTTGTGCTGGGGACAATAAAAGGCCACTCTAAAATGTGCAGTTTTGTCACAACACAATGCCACAGATGTCTCAAGTTTTGAGGGAGTGTGCAGTTGGCATGCTGACTGCAGGAATGTCCAGCAGAGCTGTTGCCAGAGAATTGAATGTTAATTTATCTACAATAAGCCACCTCCAACGTCATTTTAGAGAATTGAGTGTGTCCAACTGGCCTCACAACCGCAGACCAAGTACGGTGGGGCAAAAAAGTATTTAGTCAGTCACCAATTGTGCAAGTTTTCCCACTTAAAAAGATGAGAGGGGCCTGTACTTTTCATCATAGGTACACTTCAACTATGACAGACAGAATTAGAAAAGAAAATCCAGAAAATCACATTGTAGGATTTTTTATTAATTAATTTGCAAATTATGGTGGAAAATAAGTACTTGGTCAATAACAAAAGTTTATCTCAATACTTTGTTATATACCCTTTGTTGGCAATGACAGAGGTCAAACTTTTTCTGTAAGTCTTCACAAGGTTTTCACACACTTGCTGGTATTTTGGCCCATTCCTCCATGCAGATCTCCTCTAGAGCAGTGATGTTTTGGGGCTGTTGCTGGGCAACACGGACTTTCAACTCCCTCCAAAGATTTTCTATGGGGTTGAGATCTGGAGACTGGCTAGGCCACTCCAGGACCTTGAAATGCTTCTTACGAAGCCACTCCTTCGTTGCTCGGGCGGTGTGTATGGGATCATTGTCATGCTGAAAGACCCAGCCACGTTTCATCTTCAATGCCCTTGCTGATGGAAGGAGGTTTTCACTCAAAATCTCACTATACATGGCCCCATTCATTCTTTCCTTTACACGGATCAGTCGTCCTGGTCCCTTTGCAGAAAAACAGCCCCAAAGCATGATGTTTCCACCCCCATGCTTCACAGTAGGTATGGTGTTCTTTGGATGCAACTCAGCATTCTTTGTCCTCCAAACACGACGAGTTGAGTTTTTACCAAGAAGTTATATTTTGGTTTCATCTGACCATATGACATTCTCCCAATCTTCTTCTGGATCATCCAAATGCTCTCTAGCAAACTTCAAACGGGCCTGGACATGTACTGGCTTAAGCAGAGGGACACGTCTGGCACTGCAGGATTTGAGTCCCTGGCGGCGTAGTGTGTTACTGATGGTAGGCTTTGTTACTACGGTCCCAGGTCTCTGCAGGTCAATCACTAGGTCCCCCCATGTGGTTCTGGGATGTTTGCTCACCGTTCTTGTGATCATTTTGACCCCACGGGGTGAGATCTTGCATGGAGCCCCAGATCGAGGGAGATTATCAGTGGTCTTGTATGTCTTCCATTTCCTAATAATTGCTCCCACAGTTGATTTCTTCAAACCAAGCTGCTTACCTATTGCAGATTCAGTCTTCCCAGCCTGGTGCAGGTCTATAATTTTGTTTCTGGTGTCCTTGGAAAGCTCTTTGGTCTTGGCCATAGTGGAGTTTGGAGTGTGAATGTTTGAGGTTGTGGACAGGTGTCTTTTATACTGATAACAAGTTCAAACAGGTGCCATTTAATACAGGTAACGAGTGGAGGACAGAGGAGCCTCTTAAAGAAGAAGTTACAGGTCTGTGAGAGCCAGAAATCTTGCTTGTTTGTAGGTGACCAAATACTTATTTTCCACCATAATTTGCAAATGAATTCATTAAAAATCCTACAATGTGATTTCCTGGATTTTTTTTCTCATTATATCTGTCATAGTTGAAGTGTACCTATGATGAAAATTACAGGCCTCTCTCTTCTTTTTAAGTGGGAGAACTTGCACAATTGGTAGCTGACTAAATACTTTTTTGCCCCACTGTATATGGTGTTGTGTGGGTGAGCGGTTTGCTGATGTCAACGTTGTGAACAGAGTGCCCCATGGTGGCGGTGGGTTATGGTATGGGCAGACATAATCTATGGACAACGAACACAATTGCATTTTATTGATGGCAATTTGAATGCAGAGAGGTACAGTGATGAGATCCTGAGACCCATTGTTTTGCCATTCATCCGCCGCCATCACCTCATGTTTCAGCATTATAATGCACTGCCCCATGTCACTAGGATCTGTACACAATTCCTGGAAGCTGAAAATGTTCAAGTTCTTCCTTGGCCTGCATACTCACCTGACATGTCACCCACTGAGCATGTTTGGGATGCTCTGGGTCGACGTGTACGACAGCGTGTTTGAGTTCCTAACAATATCCAGCAACTTCGCACAGCCATTGAAGAGGAGTGGGATAACATTGCACAGGCACACAATCAACTGCCTGATCAACTCTATGCGAGGGATATGAGTTGTGTTGCGTGGGGAAAATGGTCACACCAGATACTGACTACTTTTCTGATCTATGTCCCTACCATTTGTTTAAGGTACAGTGCCTTGCGAAAGTATTCGCCCCCCCCTTGAACTTTGCGACCTTTTGCCACATTTCAGGCTTCAAACATAAAGATATAAAACTGTATTTTTTTGTGAAGAATCAACAACAAGTGGGACACAATCATGAAGTGGAACGACATTTATTGGATATTTCAAACTTTTTTAACAATTCAAAAACTGAAAAATTGGGCGTGCAAAATTATTCAGCCCCTTTACTTTCAGTGCAGCAAACTAACTCCAGAAGTTCAGTGAGGATCTCTGAATGATCCAATGTTGAGCTAAATGACTAATGATGATAAATACAATCCGCCTACTGTACACCCCTGGTGTAGATCATACAGTGAGCAGAGTCTCAATCATTCATATAATCACCAATACTGCCTCTCATTTAATGAGGAATCTTAAGATATTCATTTGGCTGCACCCTTGCTAAATATTGAATTATAAAAATCCAAATGAACCCTCTATCCACAGCCAACAGAAATAATGGGTTTTATCCAGGTTGTATAGAATACAAAGTATAGACCTTACTCACACATTCACTATTCATTGGACAGGAAGTGGGCTTCAGAGACACACCAGTGTGGAGAGACCTGGCTACTGTTAACCAGCGTGGTGTGTCATGTGGGACTCAATAGGTTGTTATCCTCATTGTTAAATGGGTATACACCACCATAGATCCTTATCTGAATGTCATTTACTGTAAATGAGTAATGGCCATGTAAAATCCTAACCTGTATGAAATGAGCAGTAGTATTGGTTAGTATGTGCATGACTGTCTCTCTACTCACTGTCTTTTTCTCCCCTCCTAACAGAGACATAGATATCAGCGACGCTCTCCGGGTTCCAGGTGTGGTGGATGTCGTCACTTCTAAAGACATCCCAGGGAAGAAGTTTAGGACGTTTACAGGCATAGACGAGGGCATTCTGGCTCAGAATGAGGTATTGTAGTGCTTCATCGAGGAGACACAACCAGAATCGCACATGTCATGTCATGTCATACGTGTTGTTGTTTTCATACAGTGTATGATGTAATCAAAGCCTTGTCCAGTGTGTTGTCACACCGGAACTGAGTAGCCATGCTGTTTATTCACCTCACAATGTAGACTATACTTTTGTATATACAAAAGTATGTGGACACCCCTTCAAATGAGTGGATTCTGCTACTTCAGCCATACCTGTTGCTCACAGGTGTGTAAAATCGAGCACACAGCCATGTAATCTCCATAGATTAAAATTAGGCAGTAGAATGGCCTTACTGAAGAGCTCAGTGACTTTCAAAGTGGCCCCGTCATGGGATGCCACCTTTCCAACAAGTCAGTTCTTCAAATTTCTGCCCTGCAAGACCTGCCCCGGTTAACTGTAGGTGCTGTTATTGTGAAGTGGAACGTCTAGGAGCAACAATGGCTCAGCCGCGAAGTGGTAGGCCACACAAGCTCACAGAACGGGACGGCTGAGTGCTAAAGCGCATATCGTGTAAAGAAAATCATCTGTCCTTGGTTGTAACACTCACTACCGAGTTCCAACTGCCTCTGGAAGCATCGTCGCCGGGAGCTTCATGAAATGGGTTTCCATGGCCGAGTAGCCGCACACAAGCCTAAGATGACTATGTGCAATGCCAAGCATCGGTTGGAGTGGTGTAAAGCTCGCCGCCATTGGACTCTGGAGCAGTGGAAACACATTCTCTGGAGTGATGAATCACGCTTCACAATCTGGCAGTCCGATGAACGAATTTGGGTATGGTGAATGCCAGGAGAACACTACCTGTCCGAAGGCAAAGTGCTAGCTGTAAAGTTTGGTGGAGGAGGAATAATGGCCTTTGGATGTTTTTCGTGGTTAGTGCTAGGCCTCTTAGTTTCAGTGAAGGGAAATCTTAACGCTACAGCATACAATGACATTCTAGATGATTCTGTGCTTCCATCTTTGTAGCAACCGTTTGAGGAAGGCCCATTTCCTGTTTCAGCATGACAATGCCCCTGTGCACAAAGCAAGGTCTACAGAGAAATGGTTTGACTGGCCTGCACAGATCCCTGACCTCCTCGAAAACCTTTGGGATAAATTGGAACGCCGACTGCGAGCCAGGCCTAATCGCCCAACATCAGTGCCTGACCTCACTAATGCTCTTTTGGCGGAATGGAAGCAAGTCCCCCAACTCCATATTAATGCCCATGATTTTGGAAGGAGATGTTCGACGAGCAGGTGTCCACATACGTTTTGGTCATGTATGAAGGCCATTCTCACACAGATGCATGAGACTGTTAGTATTAACTATGTTCACAAATGTTATTGCCAGGTGTCATGCGTGGGTCACATGGTGTGTGCAGTGGTGGCTGACAACAGGAAGCAGGCTAAGAGAGGGGCGGCTTTAGTGAAGATCGCCTATGAGGATCTGCCAGGCCCAGTGTTCACTGTTGAGGAGGCTATTGAGAAACAGTCCTTCTTTCTGCCCCAGAGGATGATCGAGCGAGGCAACGTGGATGAGGCTTTTGATAAGGTTGACCATATTTACGAAGGTACAGTATGTGTTAGCTTCGTATGCGTACTAGGTGTGTCCACCTGGTTCCTATCTTGAGTGTTTGTATCGGTGAAGTCTATGTACTGAGCCGTGTTGTGCTCTTTAATCTCAGGGGAGATCCGGCTTGGTGGTCAGGAGCATTTCTACATGGAAACACAGAGCATGGTTGTTGTGCCTTCGGGAGAAGAGAGGGAGCTCAAAGTTTATCTCTCCTGTCAACACCCAACCTATGCCCAGGTACAGTCAACTCTACTCCCTCAATCTCCATCCCTGAGGATAGGAAAATATCAAGTAGTCACTGTTGAAGTGTAAGTCATTACTTCCTAATTGGCAAATTAGATGTTTCTTGTCTGTCTTTTTTCTGTAGGAATCCATCGCAGAGACTCTTGGGATTCCCTCCAACAGAGTGTCCTGTCATGTGAAGAGAGTTGGCGGAGCGTTTGGAGGGAAAGTGACCAAAACGTCTATCATAGCCTGCATCACTTCTGTGGCTGCATGGAAGTAAGTAAAATACTTCAAGAATATCTGACTTGATCCAATGATACATGACTTATTTAACCCAAATGCAATGGTGATCTATAAATCCAAAACATCATTTATGTGTTTGTTTGAATCCCGGCCTGTTCTGATCCGTCTACCCAGGACTGGTCGGGCCGTGCGTTGTGTTCTGGAGAGAGGAGAGGACATGCTAATCACTGGGGCCCGCCACCCTGTCCTGGGCAAACACAAGGTGCTCCCCCTCTTAAGGCTTTGTGATGTGACTGACTCACAAAGGGAGGCATTTGAGGGATCTTTAAGTGGTACTAGATTTAACT